>NC_057738.1:28005602-28102488 GCF_004010195.1 Chiloscyllium plagiosum
TATTGTCAGAATATATAAAAAGGGCAATGAAATATATGGAAAAATTATTTGTAATTATGTTCAAAAATAATGAAACCTCATTTCATCACTTCTCTGGAAAAGTATATTGTTAATGTTTAGTAATGTTGAGCATTTTGCAAACCTGATTTAAAAATTCAAAGTATTTTTCGCTTGGGTGGAGAGCATCCCTCAGCATTGACTGGCTGGAAGCAGTCTTATAGAAAACCTTCAAGTCCAGTTTTTGTCTGATAATGACTTGCCTGGTCATTGGCAAATGTTGTTAGAATGGGATCAATACCAAGGCCTGGGAAAGATGTCAGTCCTGATAGCTGATATCAGTAATGGCAGCTTGTTAGGAATGAACCTGTCACATGTCTCTTTTTCTGGTCAAGAAGGCCTGGCAGAACTGCAGTTCTTTTTTTTTAGATTGGCTTATTGGAAGCTTTGTCCTTTTAAACAGGAAATATCACAAACTGTTTCCAAAGTCTTGCTGAAGGATTGAGTACTTCCCAAGAGAGACACCTCCCTTCAAATAGTAGCTGCTGAATACATGAAATTGAACTTGGCTGAGGCATTCAGGAGTAGAGTCATTTTGGGACTCAGCAGACACTAGGGAAATGATTGGAAACATACTGATTGTCTTCTCTATCTGGACCTAGACAAAAGGAAGAGCAAGTTAGACTGACTGCCCTTTTTATTTCTGACATTACAGTAATAAGCCCAAAGTTAATGTCCATCAGATGCAGCAGAAAACTATAACTAAGTTTGGTTGTATATTGGCCAAACAAATAGTTATCAGTAACAATAACTCTAATTAGGATCAAAGTTTTGATTTTAGGGTTCATGATCACAATGGAGAAAGTGAGGACTGACGATGCTGGAGATCAGAACTGAAAATGTGTTGCTGGAAAAGCGCAGCAGGTCAGGCAGCATCCAAGGAGCAGGAGAATCGACGTTTCGGGCATGAGCCTGAAGAAGGGCTCATGCCCGTAACATTGATTCTCCTGCTCCTTGGATGCTGCCTGACCTGCTGCGCTTTTCCAGCAACACATTTTCAGTTCATGATCACAATATCTAAGATGTTCCACCAAAACTTTGCTGCAGTTTGCTGATAGTTTGTTGAGTTTGTTAACAATCTACATTCTGAAATACTTAAGGAAGCGGCCCTAAAAATAGTGAATGCATCGGTGATCATCTTTCAAGAATCTATAAATACTGGAACAGTTTGTGTGGATTGGAGGGTTGCTCATTATTTGCAAAAGGACGTAGAGGGAAAAGTGGGAATTATAAACTGGTTCGCTGATATCAGCAGTGAAGAAAATGCTAGAGTTTGTTATTGAAAATTTAATAACAGTACTTGGAATAAGTGACAGGGATCAGATAGAGTCAGAATGGATTTATAAAACAGAAATCATGCTTGACAAATCTACTGAATTATTTCAAGCATGTATCCAATAGAGTTGCAAGTGGAGAGTCAGTGGATGTGGTTTACTTGGACTTGCAGAAGACTTATGATCAGGTCCCACTGAAGAGATTAGCATGTAACATTAAAACACAGGGGTTGGGTGTAGAGTACTGAAATTGATGGAGACCTGGTTGGTGACAGGAAACAAAGAACATAGTTAATGGGTATTCTTCTGAGTGGCAGGCAATAGCTAGTGGGGTGCCACAAGGATCAGGGTAAGGACCTCAGCTATTCACTATACATTTTAATAATTTAGATGAGAGAATTAAATGTAAAATCTCCAAGTTTGCAGATTACATACAGCTGGGCAGGAGGGAAAGCTGTGAGGAGAATGAGGAAATGTTTCAGTGTGATTTGGATAGTTGAGTGAATAGGCAAATGCATGGCAGATGAAGAATACTATAAATAAATATGAGGTAATCCAGTTTGGGCGCAAAAATAGGAGAAAAGATTGTTACCTGAGTGGTGACAGATTGAGAAAGGAGGAGGTGCAACAAGATTTGGGTGTCCTTGTGCACCAGTTATTGAAATTAAGAATGTTGGTGCAATAGCCAATGAAGGAGGCAAATGGAAAGTTGTCCTTTATTGGGTGAGGATTCAAGTACAGGAATTGCCTTGTTGCAATTGTACGAGGCAAATCTGAGACCACACCCAGAATATTCTGTTCAATTTTGCCTCTTTATTTGAGGAGGGATGTTCTGGCTCTGGAGTAAGTGTAACAAATATTTAACAGACTGATTCCTGAGATGGCAGGGCTGATGGATAAAGAGAAACTGGATTAGTTAGGATGATATTCACTGGAGTTTAAAGAATGAAAGGGGATCCCATTGAAATCTCTAAATTTCAAACCAGATTAGACAAGGTGATACAACGAAGGATGTTTCTAATGGTAGGGAAGTCCAGAACCAGAGTCACAACCTGAGGATACAGAATAGGCCATTTAGGAATGAGATGATGAGAAATTTCTTCACACAGAAAGTGATGAGTCTGTGGAATTCCCTGCCACAGAAAGTGGTTGAGGTCAAAACGTTGAGTATTTTCAAGAAGAGGTCAGATATAGATCTTCAGGCTAAAGGGATCAAAGAATTTAAGGAGAATGTGAGCATAAGGTAATGAGTTGGATGATCAGCCATGATCATGTTGAAAGGCAGAACAGACTCAAGGCCAAGTGGTTTCCTCCTGCTCCTATTTTCTAGGTTTCGATGTTTTTCCCATATCAAAAGGAGATGAATTGAGTCTTTGACAGAAATGAGATGTCTGCTAAGCATGATTAATGGGTTTTCACATTAATTGCACATTAAGGATGATATTATTTACCTGATCAATGAAAAGATCTGTCTGAATATTGTTGCAACCAGATCAATTACCATGTAGGGATCAGATATGCAAAGAAAAGTTTGCCGTTTGTGCAGTGTTGTTTCTCATTTTTATGCAACTTTTTTTTTCTGGAAATACTATATGCAATGAAATATTTCATGACTGAGCTTTGTGTAAGTAAAAAAAAATCACTCTCTGCGATATTTTATATTAAGTTAAACAAAAATTGACTAAAACTTATTTTCATGTCTTTATAAAATTAGGTGAGATTTTCATAACAGGCCCAGAGTTGTACAGTATAAAAACTAGGCACACTCAGCTTGAATGGGGGTTTGTTGTAGATGCAAAACATCCTCACCGCATGATCTCGGCAAATTGTTGGCAGGGGGCAGTATTGAGGTGGGAAGAAATTCCTACAAGAGAGTGTTGGAATTTCAAGAGTCGCATGGTTAGGCAAAACCGTAACTGCCAAGGGGAAAGGGAGGTTTGTGTACCAGCAGGCATTAAATCTACAAAAGACAGGTTGGGACCTGATATTATTTAATCCACTTCTAGGTTTTACCTGATGACTCTGACAGTGAGTAACAAATCCCTTTGGAATTGTATGGTGAGTAACAGTCATATGCAAATCTGCAGATTTTATGCACACCTCTGTCTTTAACAGTCAATACACTTATTTCCTCAGGTATCAGCTAATGACCAGGGTAAACCAAGTGACAGCACTGTGAGGAGAAGTTCTTCAGTGGGACTGACAGACAGGTAAACTTCGAACACTAAAACTAACAACCTGCAGCCATACCTCGGAGAGAGGTGGCTGCTCATGACAATTCTGAGAATGTGCTTTCTTTCTTTGACAGGTGATTGCCAACTTCTTGGAAGCAATATTACTTGTTATGCACCACAAGGTGCACTCCCTGCTCCCTGCTTTCAACATGGTTTGGAATTCCTTCCCTAATGGCATAGAGTCAGAGAGATTTACAGCATGGATACAGGCCCTGGAACCAGAAAGCAGCTTTCCCAGCTCTCACTTCTATTCCTGTCATTTCTGAAGCCTCAGAAAACCCACATGCAATCTGTAATTTACAATCTTCCCTTTGGCAGAATTGGTAGGTCAGTAAGCTTTGATGAGAGGACTTCTTGGCTGAGTGCTAATGCAAGTTAAAGAGCCAAGGAAAAATTCACTGAAAGCTGTCAGTTCTGACCTGCTGCCTTTTGGCAGGAGCTATCAACTGAAAGTTCCAACCATTCCATGTTACGTACAAGCACTGTGTGAAGGGGTAACATGCAATCCATAATCTAATAGGAGTTTATGTGAAACAGTCTTAGATCTGCAGGGTGAAAATAAAGTCAGCATCTCGGCACGAACCCCTACTTCTTTTACGTCTGTCACAGGAATCAGCAAGGATCCATCAATCACAGGGGACTTTCAGAATTAGCTTGAGAAAATAACACTGGATCTAGACGTAGATAGCTGTGCACTGAATATACTGCTGTGCATAATATGGGAATAAGCAGCATTAATACCAAATCAACAATTCCCAAATGAGGAGAATAACTGTTTCATAATGAGTGAGAACTCATCTGTCCCATGTGTGTTGTGGCTGTGGGTTCACCCTGTATAACCTAGAGGATATGGGCACTTCAGGGAAAATATTAAATGACCTCAGTCATTATCCCATGACATAATCTCAAGGTAATTTCATTACAAATGTCATATTTCAAATCTTTGGGTACGCTGCTATCGATTTAGACCCTACCTACATTCCCTTGAAAAAAAGAACCAGAAATGTCATCACCCATCTTAAGAAACCAAGACCTATAAATAGAGAGGTGGGAGATACCATCAGCACTTCACAAGATACTCTCACTGATGATGCTACCTAGTATGGTGACGAAACGCCTGAAAGCAAACCTACAGGCTCAGCGCGCTGACTTACATATTAATCATCAACCTGAGCTACAAACCTTCTCACAAATGTTGCTATCTACCTGCAATTGCAGGCATGTGGTATGAACTGGAAAATAGGGTTAGTGCAATCAAATTTTTGTTGACCAGCGCAGACACAATGAGCCAAATGGCCTATATCTATGAGACGCTTTTGTGGTAAGTAACAGATAAAGTGATGTCTCCAATTTCCAATCACTAAACTCTTCAGAGTGACATGTCTAACTTTCTGCAATAAAGTCACAAATGTAAGGTAAAGTGGTGAGGGAGAGGCAGGATGCTATGAGCTTCTGCATAATCTGCTCATTAGGGTTAGTTCCAGTTCAACCTCAAGGGAGGCTATTCAAGGCTGTCAGGAATAGCATCTTGTCTGACTGATGCCACAGTACAGATATACTCCACTAAAAATCTAAAAATATAAAATATTGAGGAATCAGAGAGAAGTGTACAGGAGTAAAAAGAAACCCATTTGAGAATGCAATTACATAGTCAAGTGAATAACCTAAGTGTTTTACTTATTGCTCAGTTGGGATGAAACTCATCTGTTCGTTTTCCCCAAGTATCTGTGCTTGCCACCTGTAAAATTGTTAGCATGCTTGCCTATATAAACCACAACATTTCAATTGTCTCAAAATGTTCCACATTTCTCAGATACGCCAGTATATTGGAAAACCTTTTTGTTAAACATTCTAAGTCCCATTTCCTTAAACTAGCTCTCCAAAACACCACCATATCCTTCACCTCCTTTAACACTCTCCTTAAAAGTAAATTCTTGCACCAAGGATTTGGTCACATCGTCCACTTCCCTTCACCCAATAGTCTCTGTTTAAACTTAATTCATGGGATGTGAGCATTGCTGGTCAGACTGGTATTTGTTGGTCTTCCCTAATTATCCTTGAGAAGGTATGGATTTGTTGGGCCAAATGGCCTGTTTCCCACTGTAGGGATTCTAAGGTGTTGGTGAGCTGCCATCTAGAAATGCTGCAGTCTGTTGGGAGTAGGTCCACCCACAGTGTTCATAATAATGGAGTTCCAGGCTTTTGACTACACTGACAGTGAAGGAGTAATGATAAAATTGCAAGTGAGGATAATGGGTTACTTGGAGGAGAATTGGCAAGTGGTGGTGATCCCATGCAACCTCTGAAAAAGGAGTCTGTTTTGTTGCAGTGCAATTTGTTTTTGGTGCACTCCAGTGACTCTGTTGGGTCTGAAGGGAATGAATGTTGAAAGAGGGCTACTAATCAAGTAAACTGCTTTGTTCAGAATGGTGTCAAACCTCTTGAGCATTGATGGTGTTGCACACATCACGGAATTTGGAAATTATGTTATCACACTCCTGACTTGTCTGTGCCTTATTGATGTTGGATATGCTTTACTAAGTTAGGGAGCTTCCTTCTCTCTAACCCTGAGGGTCCATGCAGTCAGCATTGCCACATGAAGTCATTACTAAATTATTCTGTTAGCACCTCTATCGATCTGAAATTGAGCTTAAAGAGAATTAAATTCCAGCGCATCGTAACATTAATAATCAGCTTTGTTAGTCACAGTATGTACTTGACAAAGACACTTCTCAGGGGTACGTAGGTAACACAGCAATTCTAGTGAAATGTGTATTGTGTACAAAGTTAATATAAAAATGTTCAGCTTTGCTTGATCAGATAGCAATTTAAACATTGTATTGAAACAGGGTCATCACCCTCTTTGAAGCAATAATCCCATTGTCTGGGGAAAACCTGAGAAGGTTTTGGTGTAATTTTCTTTCATGTTCATTTTCCTTTCCAACTTGCATTGCATTCCTCACGTATATATTTAGTTGTATTATCACTTCTTAAAACCATCTCAGCAACCACTGAATTTCTCTCTACACTTCACTTGAGCACACTCTGACATGATTACTTCAGCTGGAATATTATGCTGCTGCTGGGAACATGAAACAAGCTGGTGGGTGCATTTAATTGTGCAGGAGGCGAAATGTCAGCTTTCTGAATGTAGGTAATTAATGCTGAGGTAGATTGAAGGAAAATCAAGCCACCCAATGACAAGCAGAGGGAACACGTTTGCAATGTATTAGCATGCCATGCATACATATTAAAACACCATTTCCCCAGTTTAAAGGATACTTTTGCAATTTAACTTGGCAGTGAACAGGAAACATGTGCCTTCAGATCCATGACTGGTTAAAGATGGCAAGTATCAAGTGAAGTCAATCTTCTGGTGGATTTGATCTGTGAAGAAGCTGCTTTTGTTTGATATGGAGCTTTATTGGACCATGGGAGAGGAGACATTGATGCATTACAATTGTCTGCTTGCAATGCAAGGAGCTCAGGGTCGTACTGATCAAAGAAAGGCTTCCTGCTGCCATGAAAAGGAAGAAGGCACTCCCACCATCTCTGACTGCCTTGGAGGAGAAACAGCAAGGAGGATTGCTAAACCATGGAGTCTCACCATTGACTGATCCAAGACATATTTCCAGAATAGCAGGTTGTAGAAGCATATGAAATTTACCGGAGGAGAAAGATCAGAAGCTACGAATGTCAGCTGTAGTCTCAAGACACTCAGCCATACACCCAGATGCTGGATTGAAGGGATTAAATGCCTGCCTGGTGTCCTTTAAATTTAGTGCCTCGTCCTTCAGTGCAGAGAGGTAACAGCAGAGTTATCACTTTCTGTTAGCCATGCTGCACGATTATCACAGCACTATAGAACAGGACAGCACAATACAGGTCCTTCAGCCCTCAATGTTGTGCCGACCTTTTTAATCCTACTCTAAGATCATACTAACCTACGTACCCTTCATTTTACTGTCATTCATGTGCCTATCCAAGATTCACTTAAATGTCTCAGTCTGACTATACAAGCACCGCTGGCAGTGCACTCCATGCACCCACCACTCTCTGTGTAAAGAACGTACCTCTGACATCTCCCATAAACCTTCTTCCAATCACCTTAAAATTATGCCCCCTCATGATAGCCAATTCCACCCTGTGAAAAAGTATCTGGCTATCCACTTGATCTATGCCCCTCATCACCTTGTACATTTCTATCAAATCACCTCTCATCATTCTTCTCTCCAATTCGAAAAGCCCTAGCTCCCTCAACCTTTCTTCATAAGACACGCCCTCCAGTTCAGGCAGTATCCTGATAAAGCTCCTCTACAGCCTCTCTAAAGCTTCCACATCCTTTCTATAATGAGGTAACCACAACTGAACACAATACTCCAAGTGTAGTCTAACCCTGGTGTGCAGAACTGCAGCATAACCTTGCAGCTCTTAAACTCAATACCCCTGCTGATGAAAGCCAACACACCATGCACCTTCTTAACAAACCTTTCAACTTGGGTAGCAACTTTGAGGGACTTAATGATGTGAACCCCAAGATCCTCCTGCTCCTCCACACTGCCAAGAATCCT
Organism: Chiloscyllium plagiosum; assembly: GCF_004010195.1. NCBI lineage: Eukaryota > Metazoa > Chordata > Chondrichthyes > Orectolobiformes > Hemiscylliidae > Chiloscyllium > Chiloscyllium plagiosum. The sequence goes on from NC_057738.1 coordinate 28,013,739, forward strand.
GCCTTTAACTCTGTATTCTGCATTCAAATTCAACCTTCCAAAGTGAATCACTTCATACTTTTCCAGGTGGAATGCCATCTGACACTTCTCAGCCCAGTTCTGCATCCTGTTGCAACCTACACTATCCACAACTCCACCAACCTTCATGTCATAGGCAAATCTACTAACCCACCCTTCCATTTCCTCATCCAAGTCATTTATAAAAATCACAAAGAGTAGGGGTCCCAGAACAGATCCCTGCATAACACCACTAGTCACCAAGCTCCAGGCTGAATGCCTTCCATCTACCACCCTCTCTGTCTTCTAGGGAGCAGCCAATTCTGTATCCAGACAGCCAGATTTCCCTGTATCCCATGCCTCCTTACTTTCTCAATGAGCCAACGATGGAGAACCTTATCAAATGCCTTGCTAAAATCCATATACACCACATCCACAGCTCTACCTTCACCAATGTGTTTTGTTATATCCTCAAAGAAAATCAATAAGACTCCTGCCCCTCACAAAGCCATGCTGACTATCTCTAACCAAACATTGCTTTTCCAAATAATCATAAATCCTGTCCTTCAAAATCCTCTCCAACAATTTGCCCACCATCGATGTATGATTGACTGGTCTATAATTCCCAGAGTTATCCCTGTTCACTTTCTTGAACAAGGGAATAACATTTGCTACCCTCCAATCATCTGTTACTACTCCAGTAAATAGTGAGGACGCAAATTTCATTGCTAAAGGTGCAACAATCTCTTCCCTCGCCTCTTGCAGCATTCTTGAGTATACCTCGTCTGGCCCAGGGGACTTATCTATGCTCATGTTTTTCAAAGTTTTCAGCACATTTTCCTTCTTAACATCAATCTGATCGAGCGTACCAGCCTGTTTCACACTGTCCTCTCAAACAACAAGGTCCCTCTCACTAGTGAATACTGAAGCAAAGTATTCATTAAGGACCTCTCCTACCTCCTCTGACGCCAGGCACAAGTTCCCTGCACTATACCTGATTGTTCCTACCATTACTCTGGCTGTCCTCTTGTTCCTCACGTAAGTGTAGAGTGCCTTGGGGTTTTCCTTAGTCCTACCTGACAAGGTTTTTTCATGCCCCCTTCTAGCTCTGCTAAGTCCATTCTTCAGTTCCTTCCTTCATGAATATCCCACTGACGGGTCATCTCAGAATTACATGTGACAGGCTGCACACCCCATGAGCAGAAGTCCGATCTACTTCCAGTTTGATTGGACCATACTCACCAAAATATGATTTTGAAATTCTTACTCCTTTAGGTCTTCATACTTGAGACGACTGAAAACTACAGTTTCCCTTTGTTAACTTATCAATCTGAAACCACTACCTCAGATAATACAACCATCCATCTTCTTGGAGGATTGGCATTTCTACTTGAACTTTATTCAAGTAACTGCAGTGAAGGCGGTGTTTTGTATGCTTGCCTTTATTGGTCAGTGCATTGAGTGTAGGAGTTGGGAGGTGCCTGTACAGGACATTGATTAGGCCATTTTTGGAATATTGCGTTCAACTCTGGTCTCTGCTATAGGAAAGATGTTGTGAAACTTGAAAGAGTTCAGAGAAGATTGACAAGGATTTTGCCAAGGTTGGAAGGTTTGAGCAATAGGGAGAGGGTAAATAGGCTGGGACTGTTTTCCTTTGAGCATCAGAGGTTGAGGGGTGACATTATATAAGTTTATAAAATCATGAGGGGCATGGATAGCGTAAATAGACAATGTCTTTTTCCTGGGGTGAGGAGTCCAAAACTAGATGGCATAGATTTAAGGTGAGAGTAGAAAGATTTAAAAGGGACCTGAGGGGTAACTTTTTCATGCAGAGAATGGTGTGTGTATGGAATGGAATGAGGTGGTGAGGCTAGTACAATCACAATATTTAAAAGGTTTCTGGGTGGATATGTGAATAGGAAGGGTTTAGAGGGATATGGGCCAAATGCTTGCAAATGGGACTAGATCAATTTAGGATATCTGGTCAGCATGGACGAGTTGAATCAAAGGGTTTGTTTCCATGCTGTACATCTCTATGACTCTTTGACTCTAACTTTACTATGTAGCCTGTTACTGTCAGTAACTCAAATCTAAGATGCTGGAATTCTGCTAACAGTAATGCAGTGAGGAATTCTTTATGCTATTGAACCTTTGGTCATCAGCATATCTTTGGACCTTTAAGAATTTGGGTAAAATTATTTCTTGAGTTTTGTCGGCAACAGCTTAGGCCATGTGGAAGAAAATATTACATTTCAATGACAGACTCGACAATCCAAAAGCATCATTCATCGACAACCTGTTAAGCAAATATTAGATATACAAATTCTGCTCAGCGTCACAATGAAGAATCTCATATCATGCAGAATAAGTTTCCATTGAAAGTTGTAATAATATGAAGCATGAAAGTTTTAATATGCTGATGCCTTCCCTTGTAGCAATTGGAGTTGTCAGAAATTCAGACAAAAATAACATTGTCAAAATGTGAAAAGCATTTCATCTTGTGCTTAATGATGAATAATTTAATGGTTTATTTTATGTTATTTCATATGTGCTTTAGCAGAAATCACTTAATGTTCAGCGGCTTTTCTAAAGCAAGTACTGTAGTAAAATAAATCCTTACCATTGCTCATCATTTTGTTTAACTACTTGGCAGCTTTGCTGCCACCATCCTATTTCTGGGTAGGGCTCTGCATGGCCTGCCTGGCTCAGTGTGTTTGAGGAAAATCCAATTGGTATTTTAAGGAGAAAACATTCTTTGTCTCAAGTAACACATAGCTTTTTGCATGAAGACAACTATTTACAAGTTACATCAACATGATTGACATTGTCATGAAGACCGTGAGGAAGACCCAGATGATGGATCCTGTTTCTTTAAGATCTTGACCTGTTCTCTCACCAAGTCCATACACCATCATTGGCTGGTAGTTAAGGCATTCCCCAGCATTAACGTTTTCATACCCTTACACACATAAGGTACACAATAAGCACCAGGGAATAAATTCTCTTTTCGGAGTCTCCTTTTGCACAAAGCCCTGAGGCATTTTGGGGTAGGAATCCCTTTGCTGATAGAGAAGCATTTATAAAGTAGCTCTTCGTTGTCTTTCCACTAGCCACCTAGAGAGACAAGGTGATAGGTAACCTCTGTGCTCTCCTTTTAAGTAGGAATGGGAGCTAACTTTTTTCTTTCAACAAATAACTCCTAACCTGAGGCAACTGGATTTTTAACTAATAAGCTTTAGGAGGCTGCTTTATTCTCTATTGAGACTGTGATATGTACTTGTCTGTGGCATTAATTAAGAAATTTATAATGTGGCCATGATACGGGTTCACAAAACTGGCCATTGTAAAATCCCAGAGTGAATTAAAGGATTAACTGAAAATCAAATCAAGAGTAACAAGGAAAAAGCAGGAAAGTAGACTTGAGGAATGTCAGACGAGGCATGTTCCTATTGATTGGAAGGTCAGGCTCGGGAGGCCGAACAAGCTACTTCTGTTCCTATTTCTTATGGTCTTAGGAGGAAGAGAAATAAAGAGGCAAAGAAAGACTGAATTAAGAGCAAAACGTTAAGTAAGATTTCAGAAATGTAACATTTTTTCGAGCTCCAAAAGCCAATGACAACCTAATGAGATTTCACACTTACAATTGTTCACTTACTGGGCAACAAAAGTTGATTGACATTCATTTATGATTATCAAATCATTATAGAGGCCATGCATTCTTAACACCAGATTTTGTAATTAATACTCAAATGCAACAATGTCTTGAAATTAAGGATTGGATTAGATTAGATTAGATTCCCAACAATATGGAAGCAGACTCTTCGGCCACACCAACCCTCCGAAGACTAACCCACCCAGGCAACATTCCCTACCTTATATTTACTCCTGACCAATGCATCTAACACGATGGGCAATTTAGCATGGCCAATTCACCTAACCTGCACATCTTTTGGATTGTGGGAAGAAACCCACACAGACTCGGGGAGAATGTGCAAACTCCACACAGACAGTTGCCCGAGGTAGGAATCAAACCCAGGTGCATGGCACTGTGAGGCAGCAGTGTTAACCACTGAGCCACCTTGCCACCCGTTAAGGTGAGATACTATTTTTGTGGGCGGCATGGTGGCACAGTGGTTAGCACTGCTGCCTCATAACGCCAGAGACCCGGGTTCAATTCCCGCCTCAGGCGACTGACTGTGTGGAGTTTGCACATTCTCCCCGTGTCTGCTTTGGTTTCCTCCGGGTGCTCCGGTTTCCTCCCATAGTCCAAAAATGTGCAGGTTAGGTGAATTGGCCATGCTAAATTACCCGGAGTGGTAGGTGAAGGGATAAATGTAGGGGAATGGGTCTGGCTGGGTTGCTCTTCAGCAGGTCGGTGTGGACTTGTTAGGCCGAAGGGCCTGTTTCCACAGTGTAAGTAACCCAATCTAATAGTGAAGCATGCAACTTAAGGTTACCCATTATTCATCATTCAGATTGTATCTTTCACTTGCTACAGCATTACTGGCTATAATAAGGCATTCCATTCACATACAAATGTGAAAAAAATACAAGCAAAGTTGTGCCAAGCACCTCCAAGTCTGCTCGGCAATTCAAAAACATCACTGCTGATTTTCTATACCAGGTCTACTTTGTCATTATGTGCCCATATTCCTTGATTCTTTTTATGCTCTAAAATCTATTATTCTAAGACTTGGAAAAATGAAATAACTGAGCATCTACAGCCAGCAAGGGCAGAGAATTTCAAAAATGCACAAATCTCTGAATAAAGGAAATATGCCAACTATTCCTTGAGATTTATCAGTTTTATGTCATATTATTTGCTCCAGTGCTTTCATTGCTATTACTAATGCCTTTAAATTCCTCATTTACCACAATTTCTAATATGTTCTTTGTTTTCAAAGTTTGTGTGAAGATTTGTAGCTCGGGTGCTCGTTGTTGTGGTTCTGTTCGCCGAGCTGGAAGTTTTTGTTGCAAACGTTTCGTCCCCTGGCTAGGCGACATCATCAGTGCTTGGGAGCCTCCTGCGAAGCGCTTCTTTGATGTTTCCTCTGGTGTTTATAGTGGTCTGTCCTTGCCGCTTCCGGTTGTCAGTTTCAGCTGTCCGCTGTAGTGGTTGGTATATTGGGTCCAGGTCGATGTGTTTGTTGATGGAGTTTGTGGATGAATGCCATGCCTCTAGGAATTCCCTGGCTGTTCTCTGTCTGGCTTGCCCTATGATAGTAGTGTTGTCCCAGTCGAATTCATGTTGCTTGTTGCACGAGAGAAGAAGAAAAGGATAGCCAACTCCCATTCCTAGACGTGATGGTACAGAGAACACCGAACGGAGAATTCACTACAAGGGTATACAGGAAAGCCACACACACAGACCAAGTCCTAAACTACGAAAGTAACCACCCCAACACACACAAACGAAGCTGCATCAGGACACTATTCAAAAGGGCCACAACACACTGAAGTACACCAGAACTACAAAAAGAAGAAGAGGAACACCTATACAAGATATTCGCCAAAAACGGATACCCGCGCAACTTCAACAACAGATGCCTAAACCTGGACCCAATATACCAACCACTACAGCGGACGGCTGAAACTGACAACCGGAAGCGGCAGGGACAGACCACTATAAACACCGGAGGAAACATCAAAGAAGCGCTTCGCAGGAGGCTCCCAAGCACTGATGATGTCGCCTAGCCAGGGGACGAAACGTTTGCAACAAAAACTTCCAGCTCAGCGAACAGAACCACAACAATGTTCTTTGTTTCTCCTGCTACATAGGCAGATCTAAAAAGATTGCTAAATGTCTCTGATATTCCTTTCTTCCCCACTGTATTTCTACCATCTCTGTGCCAAAGGAATCTATGCCAACTATCATTAATTTTTTGCTTTTACCATACTTGTAGAAGCTCATGTCATCTGTTCTTATATTGCTTGCTAGTTTTCTCTAATTTATATTTTCTTCTGGTTATCAATTTTTGTTCCCTGTCAGCTGATGTTTTTTTTTCAAAATCCTACATATAACTATTCTTTTTTGGTAACTGTGTAATTATTTTCTATATCCTAATGTTATGATGACTTTGCTAATTAGCTGGAGTTGAATCACTTTTCAATAGGGTGTTTTCTTCAATAAAATCATGTTCATAGTTTCTGTACTGGTCAGGCTGTAACAGAAATTGTGAAATGGTGAAGGAAACAGACAAATTTTCCATCTGCCTCTCAATATACTTGGAGCAGTTTTGTGGCAGATTTAGGTATAATCCTAAACTACTTCAAGAATATAATCAGTTCATCCTAGGAGCCAGTAGATCGTCCATCGATATTCCAAATTTGCCACAGAACCTATCATCTTTGAAACATACCTCTCATTATCCATGGCCAGTTACAACCTTTATATTTGCCAGCTGGTGTAGCAGAGTGATTACACCTCCACAGAGCCATCTATATTAAATGTTATATTAACTCCAATCCTGCAAGGTCACTGGTATAAGTCATGCCTTGCCACTTTTATGCTTTTCCTGGACGGGGAATAGTAACCTAGTGACAGCAATGCTGGACCTTTAACCTAGCAATTGAGTTCACACAAACCACTCCTCCTAGTTGAGGAAATAAACTCGATCTTGTGGATTAGCTTCGGATAATATCACCATGAAAGTTCTCAGTTTTTGCAATAACCAATAATGATATTGACAAAGAAGTGACAGAAGCTGGAGGATTTTTAGTTCTTCATGAGAGAACTTTCAGAAGTTTCTAATGGTCCATACAGCTTTACCAATAATAACCACTATAGAGTGTGCTGTGTTGCTAAGATATCACTCCCTAGCTTCTCAGAAAATGCATATATTCTGCGAAAACTTCACACTAGCAAATACCTCTTCAAAGCTATCTCTCACCTAAAAAAAATCTTTAAAACTAAATCAACTTGTTTATTTTTACTATTGTCACACGTATTTGAAGGACTAAACACTAATAATAAAATCATTGCCAGGAATTAAGAGGCGGACCAATAGAATTAATTACAAAAGTATATCCAATTTCTTTGAGACTAATGAAAGAGAAGGATCTCATAAAAACTTGTAAAATTCTAACAGGACTACGCTGGGTAAATGCAAGAAGAACATTCCCAATGACTGGGAAGTACGGAATCTGGGTCACAGTTTAAGGATATAGGGTATAGGCTGAGTTGAGGAGAAATTTCTTCACCCAGAGAGTGAACTGGTATGGAAATCTTTGCAACAGAAAGTGGTGAAGCCAAAACAGTGAATGTTTTCGAGAAGAACTTAAGTATCGTTCTTAGAGCTAAAGGGATCAAAGGAAGAAAGCAAGGGACAGAGTTAGATGTTCAGCCATGATCATTCTGAATAGCAGAGTGGGCTCCAAGGGTCAAAGGGTGGAATGGCTTACTCCCACTCCTAACTCTATATTTACCTGAACTCAGGACACATCAAAGCTTATTGCTATCAATTTGTACACAGCAAGTGAGCAAAAGGCAGCAATAAGATAATGGCAAGATAGTACTTCCAAATAAACCTATTGGACTACCTGGTGTTGTGTGATTGTTAACTTTGTCTACCCCAGTCTAATACCGGCAACTCCTCATCTGGTCCTCAGTAATATTAATTAAGGGATAAACACTGATCTATACTGTCTGTTCGAACTGCTTTATTTTTCTTACAATAGTGTCATGAGGGAAAATTATCACCCTACCTCATGCACCCATGTCCATCCCTGCTCCTACCCAATGCAATCAGCAGCTTCACAATGGGTAGACACATGTCCCCTGCACCCTCCCAGAAGTTCCAAAGCAGAATAATTAATTCTGAATTCTTGCCACTTCCTTAATCCGGTCTTCAATAACAAGGTGGGAGGATGGTTGGAATGATGTCATACAGTTATCCTACAGCTGGTTTATTTTGATTTGTATGCATAAGAAATCTTGTCATACTGAATGGCTGAGGTCCATTTTGGAAAATCAACATTAGCATTATGAAAGAATTTGCCAGCATTTTTTAGAAGCAATAGTTTATGTAGTGCTACAAACATTTATAAAATGTTTAATCTTCAGCCTGCATCTCAAATAATTTCCAGAAAAATATCATTATCTGTAACTGAGGCTCTTGGGCATTAACAGTTTTGTTTTAAAGATTGCTTCAAGTCTCCAAATTATTCAGCATCTTTAAACCTCTCACTGAGAAAAACCAACTTGCACTACATTAAATGAAACTACATGTAACTATACTCTAGGTATTACAAAATTACCAAATATAACTGTGTTTCATCAGGCTTGGCTTCTCATCCTAACTAGTATATGCATTGTTGTTACAGTCGTTAAGTAAGAATAATTCTTCAAAACTGAACGTTCATTTTAATTCTTGCTGAAAATATTCCCTTTCCGATAAGATTTTACCCCATCAGTCCACCCCTACCCCACAACCCACGCTTCACTAAATACTTCTCAGAGTTACACATTCCTGACTTTATTCTCACCTATTCTTCCTGCTTCGCTTTCCAACAAATTTCTCCCAGACAGTGTTCACTAGGACCCGTTCAGTGGGAAGACAAAAGGCTTTGAAAGGCATTACCCAAGTCAACCAAACCGCATCAGAACCATTGACTCCAATGCTGGCCAGATAGCAAGCTATCCCCCACCTGGATGTGTTTAAAATGTTCTGAACCTCTGACCCATGATGAAGAAGACCCTCAGAACATAGGGACAGAAGTAGGCAATTCAGTCCGACAAGCCTGCCCTATCGTTCAAAGGAATTATAGCTGATTGAAGACTTCATTCCTTTTATTCACCCCATCCCCATAACCCTCGATGTCAATGATAATCAGTACTCTATAAATCTTCACCTTAAACATACTCGAAGACTGAGCCTCCACAGTTCTTTTGAGATAGATTTCCAAAGATTCACAACTCTCTAAGTAAAATACTTTCTACTCATTTCAGACGTAAGTGGCACACCCTTATTTTCAAATTGTGTCCCCTGGTTTTGGATTCCCAACCAATGGAAACATCTTACCTGCCCCATGTGAATGATAGTGAACAGTAATGAGTTAATGATAGTGAATGGGTATTGGCTAACATTAGTGAATGGGTAATGGCTCAATCTTGGTGAATGGTGATGGATCAACATTAGTGAATGGGTCATGGGCTAATGATTGTGAATGGATAATGTGTTAATGTTAATGAATAGACAAATGGGTGAAGAGATAGGGTGGTAGGTTGGATGAGCGAATGATACAGCGAATGAATAACTAAGGTTGATGAGCTGAGCAAGATGGATGTAGTAAATGTGTATTAACCATAAATGAAAAATTTGATTAAAAATAGCTTTATACATGCTGGTATTGAAGAAATTGTTAGCCTGACTTCTATAGAACATGGCTTTTTTTTCTGGATAGATAATTTATATATGTAATTCCAAGAATATTCAGCAACCTAACAAAAGTTATTGATTTTCCAAAATGGGCCTCAGCCATTCAGTATGACAAGATTTCTTATGCAAACAAATCAAATGCAGAACACGTTTAATCCAACCCAAATTTAGACCTATTTAAAAATCTGAATAAACATTTGTTTTGGGAACGATATATTTATCTAATAATCATGCACCTGCCAGATTTATTTCCAGCTCTGTAAAAGGTTTCCTGGTGCAATGTTGTTCTTACAGCTGGTATATTTCCTCTCTGCTTCCACTCCCATGAGATGAACCCTGTTATAATCAAATTGCACATAATTGAGTTTCTTTTTGCACATAAAGCAGTGTGTGGTAATTCTAGTTCAAGTTGAACCTGTCAAGCAAGGGCTAATAGCACGTGTGAATGAAGAAACCCAGCAGGTCCATATAAAGTAGGACTTTCTGGTTGGTGTTTTCTCTTCTTACAATTACACTGGATATGCTGCCTTCTATTTACAGTATTAAAATGATGTTAATTAAGAATAGCCTAAACTCTGGGAGCTACAAGAATTTATTCTTAAATGTTTGAAGGTGATGCTCTGAGAAGTTCTTCAAGATTTCCAGATTAATTAATATTTTTGCCTTCCTGCTCATTACTTTTTCTCCAAAAATCTGCTTCTGTAATTCTTATTTCTACAAACAACCAAGGAAGCTCTCTCTCAGCCACCCCAATACTGTATATTCCCCTTCCCCAGGATTTAGTGCCATAGAGTCATAGAGATATGCAGCACGGAAACAGACCCTTTGGTCCAACTCATCCAAGGTGACCAGATATCCTAAACTAATCAAGTCCCATTTGCTAGCATTTGGCCCAAATCCCTTTACACTCTTCCTATTCATATACCCATCCAAATGCCTTTTAAATATTGTAATTGTACCAGCCTCCACCACTTCCTCTGGCAGCTCATTCCATAAACGAAACCCCCTCTGAGTGAAAACGTTGCCTCTTTGGTCCCTTTTAAATCTTTCCACCTCACCTTAAACCTATGGCTTTTAGTTTTGGACTCACCAACCCTGTAGAAACGATCTTGGCTCTTCACCCTATCTCCACCCTCATGATTTTATAAAAACCTATAAGGTCACCCCTCAGCCTCTGGCGCTCAAGGTAAAATAGCCACATCTTATTCAGACTCTCCCAATAGCTGGAGCACTCCAGCCCTGGCACTATTCTTGAAAGGCCTTTCTGAACCCTTTCAAGTTTCACAACTTCTTTCCTACAGCAGGGAGACCAGAATTGAACACAGTATTTCAAATCGGGCCTCACTATCCCATTGCTGTATATTCATTCCCTTCCTAAGAATTTCTTTCCAGCCATGCCCTTGTCTTATTTTTCTCCCTTCAGCCTCAGTGTTTTACCCCCATTGTAACCATTTTCTGCCCTCCCCTACCTTTCCCCCAACCTCCTTCCATCAATCCCAATGCTTTCAAACAGTAGTGTAAATCCATATGCCTGAAAATCATCCTGTTGCAAACATGTTTGGGTAAAGTTTTAAAGGGTTAAAGGTAGATTAAAAAGAAAATCAAAGACAAATGTCATCTGTATTCACTTCATTTCAAACTGAGTCAGTATGCTCTTGTAGACTGTGGGGACAGTAAAAGAGGTTACTCCAATTTCCTTCCTTATCCATTGTCCACACACACATACCAGCAGATATGCTACTATACAAGTGGTCAGTGGAGGGAAACTTAGGTATGTCATTCATCAAAAGAGAATTAGATTTAGATTTTTTTGTTGAAGATGGTGTCATGATCACCCTAATGTTCTGAGGGCATTTTTAACCCTTAATTCTAAAATGCGATTTTTAAAGAGGACTAATACAGAGACTATAACAGTGATTGTAAAAAGCGTCTGCTTGGGATTGATGGGACATAACATCCAAGGTCTTAAAGAAACTTCCAGAAGACTGGACTGAGATCTCGTGACTATAAAGATAAGGAAGGGCTGCCAACCCTCTACTCAACAGTCTAAATATCTGCAACACCCTGCTGATTGTGAACAAACATGCCCACTTAAGAATATGTGAACATCGGAATATTGGAGCAGGAGTCGGCCTCTTAAGCCTGATCTGGCATTTTGGCTCTTTGCTGATCATGTAACTCAATACCATATTCTTGTCCTGTCTCCTATCCTTTGATGTCAATAGTTAGTAATGATTATTAGCAGTAGGACATCCATGTCCCTTTGGACATCAAGCCATTCCAACTTCTCACCATTCAGTAAGTATTCTTACACTCTATTCTTCTGTCAAGTGGAGAATCTGACACTTATCCACTTCTTCTCCAACTACTATGCCCTTTGCCCACTCACTCAGCCATCTAGACCCCCAAGTCGTCTTTGCATCCTCCTCACAACTCACAATCCCATTTCCAACTTGGAAATATAATGGTTGGTCCCCACAACCAAATCGTTGATACAGATTGTCAGCAACTGAGGTCCTAGCACTGATTGGGATGTCCACTGGTCACAGTCTGCCAAACTGAGAATGACCCATTGTTCCTATGCTCTGTTTTCTGACTGATAAATAACCTTCAATCAATGTAAGTATATTATCACCAATTCCATGTGCTTTAATTTTGTTTATTAAGCTCATGTAGCATCCTATTAAACACCTTCCAAAAAGCCTTCTGACATAACAATAGAGCCCATGCAGTTGGCATCTTTTCTTGCATTGCAAGCAAGCCCTCATCCTTAGGGAGGGAAGATATCATTAAAGAAGCAACTAAAGGTGAGCTTGGAGCACCAACCTGAGAAATACTTGCTGGAGGTATATCTTAGGGCTGAGATGTTTGAGCATCAATCATTGCTATTGTCTTCCTTTTGTGCTAATGTTGCTGACCTTCATTTGCTAACTTCAACTGTTACTTTTTTTTTCCGCCTGGAAAGTGAGCATTGAGTACATGTCCATCAATATATCAATAAATGTCCCACATTTGGTTCAAATACAAATACAGAAGTTTTGTTTTGAGGCTGGTATGAAAATAAATCATAGTTTTATATTTCATCCTATCACTTTGAAATGGCTCACAATACTTCACACCCTGAATTACTTTTGGAGTGTGGTGATTACTTTTGTGTAGATAAATGTTCAGTTCGATCCTTTAGCTCAATTCTTCACATAGAATTTTCACAGTTGAGTAATGAGACTGGAATATCCTGCACAGTTGCTGTGACACAAATGATCCCAGGCTCCTGACCATGAGTCTTGTATCATTTCATCTGGCATTTCCTTCATTGTGTGCCTGAATTAAATTCCTTTAATCACTTTCAAATCAGCATCCATTGTTCTGAGAATCTCTTTGAATCATTAGATTAAGACTTCTGCGCTGAATTATCGCATTCTCTCACCCAAATAATCTGCCTGAGAAAGCTCAGAGAGCTTCTGTTGGATTGACTTTGGACATTCCTTTTTACATCATGTTCTGAAGGCTTTGGTCTTTAATAAAGCTGTTTTAAGACTCACATCTCTCATTCATACTCACTACATAGTGGCCCACTTAAAATGTAAACCTGCATACGTCAGAAATGGAATTGCCAAGCGCAAACCTGGTGAACTCTAGAATAAAATACAAAGCTTGATCATTGTGAGAGCAGACACTTTGCTTTGCAATTTCTTGAAAAGAATTAGAGTAACAAGATTTAATCAGAAATTGACACTAATTCTATTTCTTTTCTTCTTTTAATTTTAGTCTCAACTCTGCTGGTCCTTTTATGTTTCTGTTTCCAATCTTATCTGCTTTCATACCGATATTAAATGTTGCTATCTGCATGTTCCTTCATACTGTCCAGCAAAAGATTTGGCTTTCACATCATCACAGACTGTTAACTCACATTAAAATGTGAACGGACCTTGTTGGACAAGCATGAACAAAATCATATAAAGCACACTATGTCTGAGTTCAGGAGAGAGCAAGGGCATGGCTTAACACAGTGTCAAGGGTAAATTCAATAATACCGAGCTTCCAATACACAGTACACTTATCATAACATTAACATTATTAAGTTGGTTTTGTGAGTTGTACTCTCAATAGAAAGAAAGAAAGTCTTGCATATGTATAGTGACTTTCAGACTGTCGACAAGAAATTAAGGAATTTTGGAGTGTAATTTCTGATGTAATGTAGGAACAGCAGCAGCACGTTTGTGCATAGCAAGGTCTAACAAACAGGAATATGACAATGTGTTTTAGTGATGTTCATTTTACCTCTTTAGGCTGAGTACAGCATCACTAAGCTTCTTTTAGAACTGATTCATATTTGGATGTTGTGGTAGATTATACCATTGGGATTTGTATGGGATATATTCAATAAAAGTTATTTCACATTCGGTAAGAAGGTAATTGGAAATCTACAAAAGACTTGGGAACAAAGAAATAATGTTGGTACAGAGTTTTTACTGTAAATGATTATCATGTAATTATACTCAGCAGTAGTGTGGAGTATTTATAATCATGAAGAAGACAAGTTTTTCAGTTAATCAATTACCTGATATTGGAGAAAACAAGTTGAAATGTGCTGGTAACTCAACTAATTACCGATTTAAACTTGTCTCCAGAAGTATAACTCATGCAGCAATTCTTATGTCATGTCCTGTAGCTTAAAGAACTAAGAGTAGATATTGTGGATTTGAAGACAGTTACCTTTGTGTACAGGAAATATTCTTGGGAGATGAGTCAAAATTCAAAGAAGTGTGTGAGAATATGTGGAAGCTCATTATTAATGGACTCAATAGGGATACAAGGATGAAAGGAACATGGATGTTTTGGATGGGGATATGTCCTTGATTGCCAAGCTGAGTTTATGAATCACTGCCAAGCACAATCTGCATTGCCTTCAATGCTCTGGTGAACCATAAGTGCAGAACAGAAATATAAAATGATGGCAAGCACACCCAGAGTGAGTGGAATAAGTTTTTATTCCTGTCTGAGCTCAAGGGCTTCACTTGTGAGTGATGTGATGCCCTTCAAGAGGCAGTTGCTTTGTGCAGGTTGAAGGTATAAGACTGAAGAATAATAGCACCCTGCACATGAAATGCATGTAGTTTTCAACTGTATGGAACACAAATCCCGATCATGAGCAATCTTGACCACATTATTGGTCATTGTAGATAGATCACAGTCATCTCCATGAAGTAGAAGTAATCACAAGTATTCTTAAACATGACATCCATTGTCCACAATTCACAAAGACAATCCAAGATCCCACCAACTGCACAATGACTCAGTGTTGTTTTCCTCTCACCCTGAATTGTAAGAATTCTCCAACATGCTCTAATACATCTTGGATGATGTAGATAGTCAGGTTGAGGGAGCCTGCAGCTCTATCAATCTCAACACTGCATGACTTGTACTGATTTATTGGAATAAGGTCCCTGTGTCAAAGTTCCATGTAAAGGCATTCTATGGTTCTCCACATTAGAGTCTTTCATGTGCTACTGTATATATGGTATATTCAATCAATCCAATAACAGCAGGTGTCATCGCTACTGTTGTTTGATTACACTTTTTATTCCCTTATCATTCCTAGTCCTCCTTTTACTACACTATTATTTCCATGCCAGATTTTTATATTCCAGTTATTTTGACTGCATGTCTCTTCTCATGTTCTGCCTTTACATATATTATTTCTGTAGTCACTTGCCCTCTAGACTTTCTATATTTAGTATTTTGCACTATCAACTGTTGTGAAGTAGAAAACACAGCAATTAATGTCTGTACAAACAACAACGTCACACTTGGTCGAATGTAACATTGATGTCAAGAGCAGTCACTCTCACCTCTCAAATTCAGCTCTTTTAACAATGTGTGAAACAAGGCTGTAGTGAGGTCAGGAGCTAAGTGTCCCTGGTGGAAGCCATAGTATCAGTGAGCAAGGTTTTGCTAAGAAGGTGTTGCTTGATAACACTGTTGATGACACCTTTTTATCACTTTACTAGTGATCGAGAGTATTCTGATGTAGCAGTAATTGGCCGGGTTAGATTTTTCCTACTTTTTGCCATACCTGGGCAATGTTTCACATTGTCAAGTAGATTCCAATGTTGTAGTTGTACTGGAACAACTTGTCTAGTGGAGCAGCATGTATGGTAGCACAATTCTTCAGGATTTTTGCCAGAATGCTGTCAGGGCCCAATATACAGTGCCTCTAGCCTTTTCTTGATATCATGTGGAGTGAATCTAATGAATCAAAGACTGGCATCTGTAATTCTGGGGACCTTAGAGGAGGCAGCAATGGATCATCGACTTGACCCTCTGGCTGAAGATTGTTGTAAATGCTTCAGCCTTGTCTTTTGCTAGGCACTGATGTTCTAGGCTCCGCCATCATTGAGAATGGGGGGGAAGTTGTGGAGCCACTTCATCCAGTGAGCTAATTGTCCACCACCATTCATGACAGGATGTGGCGGGACTGCAGAGCTTAAATAGGTTCATTCATTGTGGAATTATTTTGCTCTGTCTATAACTTGCTGCTTATGTTGTTTGGCACACAAGTAATCCCTTATTGTACCTTCACCAGGTTAACACCACATTTTTAGATCAGCCTGATGTTGCTACAATAAATCAGAGTTGATCCCCTGACTTGGTGGTAGATTGCAGGATATGTAATGCCATGTGGTTACAGATTGTGTTGGAGTACAGTTCTGCTGCTGCTGATGGCCCACAGTGTATCATGGATGTCAGTCTTGAGTTGCAAGATCTGTTTAATTTCTTTTCCATCTTGCATTATGCTAGTGCCATAAACCTTTTGTCAGGTTATTCTCAGTGTGAAATCAAGATTTCACCTTCACAGAGACAGCAGTGGTCACTCTTACCAATACAGTTATGGACAGATTTATCTGTGACAGGCAAAGTGGAGAGGAAAAGGTCAAATATGTTAATTCCTGTCATTGGTTCCCTCACCATCTGTCACAGTCTAGCAGCTTTGTCCATTAGAGCTTGATATGCTCAGTCAGCTTCGTATCCCAAAGAGCCTTTAAGAAATCAACAAGACTGTGCAATGAACTCTTAAAACAAGCTGTGAGTTGAAAAATAATTATTCATTCAGAAACAGACATGATGGATGGACTTCATAATAAATTAACCAAGAAAATTGCTGGAGAAGGCTACAAAATGTCATTTGCTTGTTTAAATTTAACTGGTTGTCCTTGATCATTCAGCGCCTGTGGTTAGGCTGTTTGCAAGATCTACAAATCAATATGACAAGTAAAAACCATGGTTCCACCAAGTCTGGATCAGTTCCTTCATCCTATGAAAACATTAATACTAAAATTTAATAGCCTGGGGCTTTTCTTCCTGAAGGGTCAGAAGCGCTTGTAGAGGTTTATAAAATCATGACAGGCATGGACAGGGTGAATAACCTGTCTTTTTTGCTGAGGTGGGGGAATCCAAAACTGAAGGGCACAGATGAGAAAGGAAAGATTGAAAAAAAGACCAAAGGGATAACGCTTTCATGCAGAGGGTGGTGCATGTATGGAATGAGCTGCCAGAGGAAGCTTTGGGGAAATATGCAATAACAACAGTTATGGGCATCTGGATGAGTACATGAATGGGTTTAGAGGGGTATGGACCAAATGGCAAATTGGACAAGAACAGATTCGGATGTCTGGTTGGCATGGGTGAGTTGAACTGATTGTTCTGTTTCCATGCTGTATGACTCCATGATGCTCATTCACTAAATTATCCACATGCTATAAAGCCTAGCAGTCTTTTTTGCAGCAAATCATTACTTTGTGTTCCACTAGCGACACTTTATACCAAATGAGGACATTTTGTTGTGAGAAAAAGGAGGAGATGTCAAAATCAAGATGGTGCAGTCAAAGTGTGTGCAATCAATCTATTGTCATGGGTCTGATCTTTGTATGGAAAGAAGTATACAAAACTTAGGCAACTTGCATGGGAACTGTGAACAGGCCTGATCACCAGTAAGGGTGTAGGGGTGAGAACAGACTCCGGCCAGTGATCACCAATTTAAAGAGAATGGAAGGATATATGAGTTTTGTTTAATTCCAAAGTGAACATACATTTACATTTCAAGATGATCCATAAAGAGTTAAAAGAATATTAAAATGTATCAAGCCTCGACTAATTTACATTCTAAAGGTTCAAGACAAATTCTGGAATTAGAGACTAAGGTTCATCTTCTTGATATCTCTAAGTAATAAAGATACTCCACACCCTTTTCTTCTTTCTTAATATGTCATAATCTGCAATATTTTATTGCCAGTTCTTCATGGATTTCTGTTTCAGTTAGCGTACTAAATCTCATTCCTTGTAATGTATTATTGCCTCCAGTTCCCATGGTTTAGTTCACAAGTGGTATATATTTCTTCATAGGCAATTTACTTTGTTGTTGTAGTCACTGCTCTCATTTTATTTTGAACAGACATTTTAAACCTTTTCCTCTGCAAGCGCATTTGTCCCCTGCCTTTTTAATGTCAGCTCTGTTCCTTGTCTTCATCTAATATTTATCCTTAACTCCCAGGCTGAATTTCCCAAAAATCAGTAAAGTTTGGGGAATTTCATGGAAGGTTTCCCTCCATGAGCCCTGGCAACATTTCTCATGCAGTTTTGTGTTGCTCACTTCATTATTATGTATCTTTTGGGGTTTTTTGGACTGGTTAAGATCTGAAACATGCAATGTGTGAAGATGCACTGGTGCAGTTTTTGAAAGGGAATTGGCTGAAGTGAAAACATTTGCTATGTTCCAGGGAAACTTGCATTAGGCAAGTAGCTCTTCCAAATGGTCTCTATTCTGTCCTGTTATCTTTCTGTGAAATAGAGAAACTCATAAAGGTGATTGAAGAAGTCGCGTAAGTAGCAGACCTCACTAATGGAAGTGAAAGTGGATTATTTATTCAAATCATCAATGGGGCGTCATTGACTCAGAAATGAAAGTACAACTGAATCAAGGGTGGCTCTCAATGAAGGCAAATTGGGGCTCAGAAGTTCCTTTTTTTGTTTTGGGTCCTATGAGACTTCTTGAGTGTATAAAATAGCAGATGGCCAACCATTCAGACACTATATTTATAAAGGGTTAAGTGGATTAGATTACTTACAGCGTGGAAACAGGCCCTTCAGCCCAACAAGTCCACACTGATCCTCCGAAGAACAACCCACCAAGACCCATTCCCCTCACACTATGGGCAGTTTAGCTTGGCCAATTCACCTAACTTGCACATTTTTGGACTGTGGGAGGAAACCGGAGCACCCGGAGGAAACCCACGCAGACACAGGGAGAATGTGCAAACTCCACACAGACAGTTGCCTGAGGTGGGAATTGAACCCAGATCTCTGGTACTGTGAGGCAGCAGTGCTAACCACTGTGCCAACATGCCGCCCACGCATAATGTGCAGCAGCTAGAGCATGACATTGTTGCAATTCAGTTAGAAACTGTTACAGTTTTTTTTAAAACGAAATCTGAACATGCCATTTTAACTGAGGGAACTATCACATTTGGTTTTATTTCCTTTTTGTCAAAACACATTTCATTGCAAGGGGATTACATGAGACAAGCACCACTAACTTAACAACATGGTTTATAACGACATATGTTGAATGCTCAGGTTTACCACTAACTTCCCCGAACAATTTTCTTTATAAGACATATAAAGTTATCTGTTCTATAAAGATCACCATAAGTGTGCCACAGTCTTTTAAAGACTTTTCCTCAAATCAAGCTATTCTCAGAAGTAAGACTTCCATTTATTTTTTCTTATATTGGATGATCTGTTTATAATTTTCTTTACCACAAGACTCTGTGGAAGAAGACTGTAGAATCTTCCACTAGTTTAAAACTAAACAATCTTAAACTTGTTTTCTCTCGCAAAATCTAAACTGAGAGTAAACCTCATTCACAACCCACACAGTTAATAATGAAGCTAGTCGGGTCTTTTACTCTTCTTACATTAGGACCTTGTACTTAGTCTATCCCTTTATGAGATGCAAACCAGATCCGAAGTGCAACCAACTCTCAGCAAACAAAAATAGATAAATTGAAACCAAAGAATTTTCCTAAACTCAACCATTTCCATATGAGGTACAGGATGTCCTCAAACTGATCTTCAAGGTAACTATTCCCCATTTATAATTTATCGATTGATCTGATGACATAATGAATTTTATAACTTTTCTAGACTTACTGAAATCTTTTAAATGAATTCAGTTCTCCCAAATATGTTTTGCAATGCTCTTGCTTCTGTAAGCATTGCAGACAACTTGTCTCCAGCTATTTAGCTCAGTTGGCCCACCTATTTTATGATCTTACTTCTCTGGTTGATAAACTCTCAAAGCAACATTGCTTTTGGTGTATACATCCTAAGCTTACTTGAATTGCATTTATCCAGTTTTCTATAATTAAGCTTTAATTCCAAAAAAATTATGTATTAAAACACACAAACCATGAACTCAATATTTGCAACAACTTCCATCAGTGTACATGCTGCCATAATGCCAGAACTCCCACTTTCAAGCTTCATGACCAAGCCTGCACCTTCCTATTACCTCACACAGTTGAACACAACATTAAGTATAGAGAGAGATACTCACCAATCCTCTATCCAAACCCTACCCAGTGCTATTTAAAGGGATAATTATTCATTTGTAGCTAAGTTGATAATTTACTTCTTCTGGTTGTTGCTGAAATTGTTTGGCATTTTCCATAATTAGATAAAGTTTAAACAGATTATGCAGAGTGGCATGGAAGGTGCTGACTTTCTTTTCTGATGACTTTAGGTCTTCATCACAAACCATTTCGACATGGGTGATCTCGTAGGACTTCTTCTTGCCATTGAGTATTACTGAGACAATGAGCGACGATCACCCAGAGTGGGACAAGCTTGTAAAAAGGGGAAGCCCAGAAGAGGAGGAGAAAGGTCTTCTACAGGAAACTTTAATCACAAAGGATCTTAATGGAGTAACTTGACAATAAATTAAATTGCTGGGATACTTCAACATCCTGGAAGCCCCTTTATGTACTGATTTCAAACTCAGAGATGACTGTAGTCTGAGATTCCCTGATGAAAGGCTGAGATTGGATGATACTGGTATGAACTTGCACCATTGCACACAGACATTGGTTGAACGCTGGGCTGCAGTGAACGCTGAGATATCAGAAATCAGGTATTGTATCTGAGCATACAAACATGGAACAACAGTAGGCCACTCAGCCCTTTGAGCCTGCTCGATAGCTGATCTGATTGTAATCTCAGCTCTACATTCGTGCATAACCCTGATAATGTTTCATCCCTTGGTAATCAACTACAGTTGGTTCAACTACAGGTAGAGGTAGTCACCCATTTCATGTTGGAAAGAATGGGCTGCAAATACTTCATATCTCCCAGTGACAGGCTGGTGATGAGCTCTTTCATACTCCTGGGTTTGACGTGTGGCTTTCTAGCAGGCATTCAATTGCACTAAGCACTTGGATATTGACACTCACCTGCTTCAATTTTCAAACACGCAGTATGAACCCTTTAGGTTTAGGTAAGACCAGTCTGAAATATTCAATACTATATTTCTTAGGGAAGAAAAGGCAAACTAAATTCTGCAATCTAACTAGGAGATTACTGAAGACCAGGTGCTCAAAGTGACACATTCTTTTTTGGAAGGGAAAAAAAATTACAGAAAAATGTAAAACTGTAGTCATTGAGAAATAATGGTGGAGCATACTTGCACCTTTTTGGAATAGTTTTCTTCAAAACAAGTAAAGAAACCAACAACCAAGTTTATCGAGCTATCTTATGATACATGCACAAATACATACCTGTACCTTTGATGTTTTTGCATTGTGAAAGTCACCTTAATAACCATATACCTATAGCTTTGTTTCTGCCATATTTATCTAAGTTTTTTTTGTGATCAATTTAAATTATTCAAAACTGTTAGCAGTTATGCTGACAAAAGTACAGAAGTAGATTTATTATTTAGCTCTTTCAAGCTTTGCTAAAAATCTAATGCTAGTCTCATGCCATAAATGCATAGATTCTCATTTTTGCTCTATGAACCTATAAATAATTTTAGGAGACTCTGGCCAACTGAATAGGTAATGGGCAAGAAAAGCTGATGGAAATTAAACAGTAGAATTGCTTCACCATTGTTAAAAGTCTGCGGGGATGTATTTTAAAACATATTGTCCTCATAATGTTTAAAAACAAGATTTCGAATTCGAGACGGGTTTTTTCATCAAATTCTCTGGGCTCTGACTTTTCCAGCCCAGAGAATGTGCCAGAAAATTCAGAATCACATCTTGCCTTGACCTTGTTTTCAATGGAAGGAGTAAGTCTCATGTTTCTGAGCTGAAAAAAATCTTCCCAGTCATTTCGGCACAAAAGCAGCCTCTGGGGTCTAACGTGGCCATCATTTTCCAGTACAAAAGCACACGCTGAAGCCCATCATCCCAATTGTAGCTCCTGATTGCAACAGTCCAAAAGTAGTCTCAATGCTCTGTTCTTTTTCTGGAGCCCTACAACTGTTGAGTTCCAAGAACCTCTTCAATAAGCAAGCTTTCAAATCACACAATCCAGAATATATCTTTACATATCTAATACCTGGTAATGTAGTGGGGAAAGCACGGAAACCTTTATCACTCTGTTTAGCTTCCCAAATGTGTACTGAGCCTTCTTGTGATCTCCCAGAGAAACTGATGCAATAAACAATCTGTAAAACTATGGCTCAATATAAAAACTGCAGAGCAGGTCTATTAATGACACCATAATAAGATTAAAAATAGAGAACCAACCACATAACTGTTAGGAAGCAGAAGATCTTTGTCATTGGTAACTAATCACTAGTCTACAAACCCAACCGCTACTTGTTCCCAAACAACACTCCATTTCTACATGATACTTTGGTTGCAGTTCACCTGTGGATTAAACGTCAATTATTGGTTCAGGAGCAGCTGCATAAATGATGCTTGCAATGAGTGTCAGGCAACTTGATTTCAAATGTGCAGTGATCATCCAGCCATCATTAGTTTTTACATTTGTTATTTTCTCATTTCAATCCACAGTTAGAAATACAGGAAACATAAAAAGACACAGCCTTTTACAATAGTCATGTTCTTGAGTTCCTCCCTCCATTCCACTTCTTAATTTGTAATTATTTCTGTTATGTGATTTGTTGATTCTGATGCTTAATGATATTTTATACTGATAAAATTAGGTAAGAAAGGATAATAGGAAGTTTGAGTAGAGCATAAACACTGGCATGGATTGGTTGATCGGAATTCTCTATTCCTATACATAGCATGTTATTCCATATTATTCAATGCTCAAAATTTTCATTACAATTAAATAAATCTATCAAATATTGCTAATATATCTGCAACTAACCTTCTCTCATATAAATTATGATATTGATGCTTGTTCCAGCCTCATTGTGTATGAGCTGAAACTGAGACTGAGCTTTATCTGTTATTAACTATAAAACAACAATTCCACATGTATTTTCTATAGTTTCACTTATTGCTCTTAGAACCTGAAAAGGTAATGCTTGAGCATGGAAACTAAACACAAGACAAGTGACTGCCAGAGAATAAAGCGGCTGAAAGTTTGTCAAGCAGTTCAGATGCCATCATAATCCACACAAGTGAAGATTGAACAGTTAATGAGCAACAGTAAAATCCCAAGATTGAATCACTGCCTTCAAATTTCACTACTAGCTGGTTGCTCTATATTCCAATAGACCTAGTGAATAATTTAAATAATGCTTGTTCACAATTTTTCCTCCAGACATTCAGCAGCCAATTCCTGCAGACAGCAGGCAATATGATACATATTACAATAAAAATGGTGCAAGTTAAAGTTTCATAAGATATATGGATGTTACATAGTGTGATATTTACCACTGGATAACTATTGACACAATTCTCTATCTTCCGCATTAGTTGTCAGATATTCTTTTAATGTCAAAGCCCATTCATAACATGGCCACCTGGTAGTGATTCCAGGAACATATTTCTGCAGCTTGGAACCAGACTGAAGCATAAAGAAATAAAGTTTTATGTAAGTTCTATTATCCAACATGAAAATTAGACTGAAAAATGTATTTAGAAGTCTTAGATCTGACAACTTCACCAAGTTCCAAATTCACATGTTCAGTTTTATAAAGAAAGCTGCCTACATAGACTTGTCATCCAGTGTTACTTCTCTGTCCCCCACCCCTGTAATGGTAATGCAGTGCGTCTGTGGCTGTAATTACATTGGGACAAATTTACACAAGCAGTTTCCATTAAAATGTGAAAGGAATCTATCATAGAAATATTAGCTTAGCAATAGGGTTTATGACTTACAAATAGGGAATGAAATGCATTTGTGCACCTCAGTCCAATTACATCTCACCTTTTCACCTCAGATTACTCAAAGACCATACTTGATCTTAACTCCCCGTGTTCTTATCAGCAAAAGATTATCTAGGACAGCACTAAAATTGATCTTTTCTGTGTGCTTTTTAATGTTATTCACTCTTCCAGTTCAATATTCCTTACCAGTTAACAAGCAATTGTTACACTCTAATAAACCAAGAGAAATGCTGGAAAATCTCAGCAGGTCTGGCAGCATCTGTAAGGAGAGAAAAGAGCTGACGTTTTGAGTCTAACTGACCCTTTGTCAAAGCTCACCCTAATAATTGTTACACCCTAAAAATTCACCTCAATGGTCAATGTTGATAATAGGTCTGGAACAAAACTTACTCACTAAAGGTTTTATTACAATCTGTTGTTTGTGTCCTTATTTATTGTACATATTTTCTCTCTCTCTCTCGCCCCCTCTCTCTCACACACACATACACACTCAGAGCTATACACACTCAGATGTGCACACTCACAAACACACGTGTACTAAAATGTACACACACACACATGCATGTACACGAGAACATATGCAGACACATCCACACATTCCACCCCAGCCATCCCTCAACACACACGGTCACGCATGAACATCCAAGTTGGTCCATTAGAAAATAATGAACTGTGGAGTCCATGATTGATTTTCTTACATCCAACCTGGGGTACTGAGGCTGATTTTAACACAGCTTAGACTGCCTTGTTTTTATGTGAAAAAGGATTTCAGCTGGCAGCACCTGGGAGTAATGACACTTCATCATACATCCTGCACTGTTGAAGTTTATACAGAAGTAGGAACAATTGTACTATAATCACGGTTACATAGAAATAATTTGCATTACTAAACAGGACATGCTATGCTTAATGTAGAAAATAATGAGCTGTCTGTATGCCTTATATTTATGTAGACAGATAGCTCAAGCATTTACATAGTGCCTTTCACACACTCAGATATCCCAAAGCGCTTTACAGTCCATAATTTATTTTTAATGTTATCATTGTGATTCAACAATACAGCCACAAACCACAGCACGGTCCCATGAACAACAATGAAAAAAATGGCAGATGATATTTTTTGATAGCTTTGAACAAGAAATAAATGTTGGCAGAACATTTTGACAATTCCCCAGTTCTTCTTCAAATGCTGTATTTTATAATCATGAGAGGGGGGATGGGCTTCGTTGTATCATCTTATCCAAAGAATAGCACCTCTGACATTCCCTAAGTTATGGCAGCATGAGCCAAAATGTTCTGATTTCGAGGACACAATGTTAGCAACGAAGCCATTATCATTTGAAATGGTTCAATGATAATCTGACTAATCCATTTCTATCACGGACAAAATGTGACTGCATGGACAAAGATAAACAGTTATTCACCCAGGCAAAGAGTGTCCAACAGTTCATATCCCTGCTCACTGGGCCACACTGATGGAGGGAGAAGGTTCAGGAAAGGCCAATGATGAGTAGAGGGAGTTGCTTGCCTCTCCATACAGACTGAGACCCAGCGTTTAATCACATCCGAAAACCTCCCATACTTGGTAAAACTTTGACAAAGTGGACTGA
Source organism: Chiloscyllium plagiosum (assembly GCF_004010195.1). NCBI lineage: Eukaryota > Metazoa > Chordata > Chondrichthyes > Orectolobiformes > Hemiscylliidae > Chiloscyllium > Chiloscyllium plagiosum. The sequence goes on from NC_057738.1 coordinate 28,039,089, forward strand.
AAGCATGAGCCCAGTTCCCAAACATGACACTTACCAATCTTGCTGGGCAGGATCGGCATTGGCTTTGGCTTCATGGTGTTCCCAGAGGCAGCTGACCATTTAAGTGACATTTTGGTATTCCCGATGCATGAACCCCAAAGAACAGTCCAGGCCAGAGCAGGATTGCTTTTCTCCTTTTGGATGGCCATACCACCTCTTTGGAGAGTTCAGGTAGCCTCGTGCATCTGCTTCTGGCAGGTGTTGGTAAGCTACCTTTGGGGAGGCCAATTTGAGCATCCTTTTTTTGTGGCTCAGGTAGAGACAGGCAGTGGTCAGGCAACCTCTGGATTGTAAACTGTGGGAAAATTGTTTGTAAAAGTTGCAGAAACCCTTTGGAACTTTCAAACCATAGAAGGCCCTGTCTAGGTCATTTAAAAAGTGCCAAACCTGTCAATCACTGTCAGGAAATATTTAAGCAGTCAGAACGTGAGAAGCTTGTCAAGACCCATAAAGAAGTATCAAAATTATCAAGAAGTTCAGTTCTGGTATCCCTGCTATAGGAAAGAAGATGTGACACTTGAAAGGGTTCAGTAAACATTTGCAATGTTATTGCCCAGGTTGAGTTATAGAGAGAGGCTGAATAGACTGGGGCTATTTTCACAGGAGTGTCGGAGGCTGAGAGGTGATCTATCATAATTATGAGGGGCATGGATGGGGTGAATAGCCAAAGTTTTTTTTTCCTAGGGTAGGGGTGGCATGGTGGCTCAGTGGTTAGCACTGCTGTCCCACAGCAGCAGGGACCCGAGTTCGATTCCTGCCTCGGGCGACTGTCTGCGTGGAGTTTGCACATTCTCCCCGTGTCTACGTGGGTTTCCTCCAGGTGCTCTGGTTTCCTCCCACAGTCCAAAGATGTGCAGGTCAGGTGAATTGGCCATGCTAAATTGCCCGTAGTGTTAGGTGCATTAGTCAGAGGGAAATGGGTCTGGGTGGGTTAGTCTTTGGAGGGTCGGTGTGGACTTATTGGACCAAAGGGCCTGTTTCCATACTGTAGGGAATCTAATCTAATCTAAAACTAGAGGGCATATGTTTAACATGAGAGGGGAAAGGTTTAAAATGGACCTGAGAGGCAACATTTTCATGCAAAGGGTAATGAGTGTATGAAATCAGCTGCCAGAGGAAGTGGTGGAGGCTGGTACAATTGCATAATTTAAAAGGCATCTGGATGGGTAGATAAATAGGAAAGGTTTAGGAAGCTGTGGGCCAAATGCTGGTGAATGGGACGAGATTAGCATATCTGGTTGGCATGGACAAGTTGGACTGAAAGATCTGTTTCTGTGCTGCACAACTCTACGACTCAATATTGCATTTAGGTGAAATCTCATTGCACAGCTCCCAAGTGATTAGCTAATGCCAGGTAATATATTACTGAAGGGGCTTCACCATTCACATTACGTTGTTGCAAAAGAAGACAGGGAGTGTGATAAAAGCAAAACGTGACATTTACTAGCCTCCTTTGGATTTCTGATGTTGTTTCAACCTAACAAACATTTTTCTGCAGTTTGTTCAACAAAAATACTGTTGTTACACATCAGAGACAGACACTTCTCCCCAAGCATTATACTTGTGGAAATCGCTCTGCTTTTGGCAAGGATTTGTAATAATAAAAAACCTAATCGTCATGGTTAATTCATGCTGTCTGTCAAAATGATCCGCACATTTACCTGATGTAATTGCCGCCTCTTTCACTTGAGAGAAATTTACAGAACTAATAGCAAGAGCAAAATCAGTGCATCAAATATTCAAATCCCTTCAGGATTAGATCATTTTTAGCACCATTTGAGTCCAATGCCTCAAATGTTTCAAGGCTTATTTGGTTCTAAAATGAAATAGAGAATGCAAAATTGTGAGACAGAATCTATCTGAAGGGCTGACCACATAGTGCACAAGAACCCAAGTCCCAAGTCAATTGTAGTTAGATCGATCCATGACTATTTTCAATGTCAGATCAAGCAACAGAGGTTTAGCATTCTCTTCATGCAGGAATTGATGTCAACTGTTAACATTTTAAAAGGGTTGCTGTAGAAGAAGAAACATGAAAAGTCTACAATATACCTGCACCACATCATGGAGCAATACTTTCATTGAGTGAGCAGATTCAAATGTTTTACAGCAAGTAGGGGTCAGATACTTCCAGTCTGCATACATGGTTCAGCATTGCGTCTCACTGTTCTTTTAACCATTAAGATTCTCAAAATGAGTTTGACTACCATGATTAAATTGCTTAAAAACTGGATGGCTCAACTCATTGTGCTCCAGGCCCTGAAAGGCAAGTAACATGCTCCTGTTTATTTTGGATTTCAACTCGTGAGAGCAGTTGGGAATCATCTGCCCTTTATGTACCTCCCCTGGTTCTCATTTCCATTGGAATCAATGGTAACAGGTGTACTAGAGGTCTTGGATCCATTACCAGAATTGAGATTATCCACATGTAAGTGACTCAGCTTTAGTTACTTAAATAGATAGAAAGTTGCCTTTGGAGTGAGATTTCAGCAAACTTGAGACTTCCCTCTCAGCTGTAAATTGAATGGTATGACTGGAGAAAGTCAGGGGGAACAAAATCATGTAAGTAAAGCATTTAAATATGGAAGACAGTGCCTAAGAAGACAATGTTTCTGCAGAGAAGACGTCTCAGATTTACATGACCTCCTGCAGCAAGACCTGCAGCCTACTGCCAGATGGACACTGTACTGCTTCTTGTATTCAAGGTTCCCAAGGCCCTTAACCCCTCCATCTCTGGTTTTATCCCAATCACAATATCAGTCAATCTGCAGCTCCTGTTTACATTTAGTATGTGCCATGTGCACAAAATAATTTCATTCATTCCCATGGACAGCCAACAAAATAGAGTAGAGCTTTGGGATTCACACAAAATTCACACATTCACCCATGTTCGAGGCCTCCTCACCTGCACGCATGTGAACTTTTTCAGAGCGTTCTATTGATTTCATCAATTGGAAGAGCTCCCAGCAATGCAAATGGATCTTATGAAAATATCTGAGGAGCTTGGTGAATATAGCCATTGGAATTTTCTGGCTCTGCAATCAGGTCCTGGGAATGATGCTGCTGGCATTGATTTGTTCAGTCATTTCTCCCAAGTTTTTGGATTCTTTCATGCAGCTCCTGAGGGAGATACGAGCGCCTACCATGCCCTGACTTAATTGCTCAATAAGACCCTCCACTATCCACAAATTGGGTTGCCTCATTCCTTTGCATTGCATAAACTATGGAAATCAATATTGCCACAGTGCAATTGAAACTGAATTCTCAGCTTTCAACACTGAAGTATGGCTTTTAGAAGGGGGACAGTCTTTTCCATACCCTATTTTCTCCCAATGGCAGGCTGTCCATCAGATCAGTGATTATAATTGGCAGCTCAACACCAAAATCAATATAAGACAAGATTATGAAAAGCAACTAATCCTCTGGCCAAGGCTACTGAACCCCATCATCCATTGACCCTTCACTTATCCTTGTTCCTTTCCTCCAATCTCACCACAACTTCCCTCCACCCTTACCCAGCCAACCGCCACTCCTGTGTCAACCACAAATGGTCAAAGTGCCTCATTTATGAAGCATTCAAGTTGACAGCAAACACTGGAATTTTTGCTTGACTCTCAAAACTCGGTGTTGGGATCAAACAAAGTTCTCATTCCTGCAATGTGTCAAAAATGGCCATCCTTTTAACAATAATAATGGCATTTTATTGAAGAAACATTCTCGTAACCTAAAAACTGGGGTACATTGGCATTTGCTTCAGAAATGGGCAGCATTTTTAGGTCTTAATGAAAGAGGACAACATCCTGGCTAATGTCTAGTACCCAGTTGACCCTTTGTAGAATTTTAAATTTGCTTTTACTTTTGCTCTTTGCTGATTGGTCAGCAGTTCCATAGCCACAGCAGAGCTAGATTCAAGCAAATGAAGTTGGGTTGTGGTGCTTTGTCAAGTCTGAGATACTGTCTGGGAGGACCCAGCGCAGGTGTGTGAGTAGTGAGGGTTGGAGAGGATGGGTTTCAGAACATATGGATGGAGGGCAAAGGGAAACATTTAAATTTATTGAGTGGCAGAGAAGAACACTAAAAAGAGGTCCATGACCTCCACAACTTGACAAGTGTTGTGACTACAACAAGGTCAGCCAGCAGGACCTCATAGAATGTGAGATCTTTGATTGGGGTTGTTAATCTGGTTTAATCAGGGAGCCCTGGATGACATATAAAAATAGATGAGTGTCAGGAATAGTGATACTGTGGTTCCTGACTCTGATTGAGGCTGTACAAAAGTTGAGGACTGTGCATGTGTAAATGAAGGGTGACTTGGTGATGGACAGGTTAAGTGGGTTGGCCAAGCTAAATTGCCCATAGTATTCAGTGATGTGAAGATTAAATGCATTCATCTGGGGGAATGCACAGTAATAGAGTAGGGGAATGAGTCTGGGTGGGATACTCTTCAGAGAGTCGGCATGGACTTGTTGGGCCAAATGGCCTGTTTCCACACTATAGGGATTCTATGAAAATATCTACTTCTCAGAAATGCTCCCACGTCCCATATTGTGCAAAATAAATGTTCATTGTTGCAACCACCAATGAGCCAACAGGGTAACTTAGAGTTTCCTTTGTCTGACAGTTTCTGAGAGTTAATGATCGATCACTCCACATGTTTCTAAGTATATGTTTGCTAATATTCTTATACTTTTGAAATCAGCTGCTATCATCTTTAACTGAAATTGACCTTGAAAACAAGGTCACACAGAGAAACTCCAAACAAAGAAAATGTATTATAACATTGCCAGAAGACTAGAACAGTAAGTGCCAAAGATAACAAGAGTGTTCATGTTATATGCATCGTAGAACAAGTGGTGATTACATTTTTACTCTTCAACAGTGACTCCAATCTGTACTCTAATAATCTGTCATGCAGTGTAAATATTTCAGGTATACATTTAACATCAGACCCTTACTGTAAAGCGCGTAGAGGTATTTTCCAATTAAATCCGACATTGTGCAGTTTCTGTGATCCAAAGGGTGCAAAGCTGCAGCACATGACTTATGCTGGTTGCTAACAGTTCATATTAAGCGTTCCACAGATTTAAGCTAGCTCAACAATAAATAACTAAAATAGAGGGTGAACTTTTATTTCAGTCCATTGGTAGGAGGTAAATATTGAAACACATCTTCATTCCCATCCATATTTAGGGGATTACCTCGATTTGTGAATTTAAACTAACCTTAAGGTATAGAATATGACATGTGTGCAGCATTTAACAGAAGAAACGTTCATGAAGTTGCAATGCAAAGCAAGAATGAGTTACCTCTACTTATAACATACAGCATGAGGAGATGGATGAATTGGCTCCATGACTGGTATGATTGGACCAGCAGAATGAATATTTCAGATTGTCATGTATGGTTAACCTAATACTTATGAACTTGTTCTCTCCCAGTATCAACACCATATTCTCCAGTTTACTATCATTGTCAGTTTTACTTTGTCAATTGTATTCTTTTTTTTCTGAGTAGGAAGAGGACTTATGCGTCCTTTGTTACTTTGCAAAATGAGCTTGCCTCCAAACCTTCACCAGCTCAACTCAACTCAAATCAAAGGCCAGACATGCTGCCTTAAGAATTTGACCTTCATAACTCCATGTATAATTATTTGTCTCATGGGAGCCATACAACAAGGGTGTCCTTTACCCTTAAAAACAGAGGCTAAGAAATGGTTAAGGAAAGTGAAGAGGGTATAGGAGGAAATAATACAAAATAAGCAGAAAAGTATTTTAGAAATACATTGTGGGAGGGATGTTAAAAGTGAAACAGACATATTGATAGGAGACAGCTGTCAGTTTATAGATAATAAAAAAAAGGAGTGGATTTTACAAAGTACTTTGCATTGATTCTTACTAAAGAGAAGGGTGTCAGAGATTAGGTGAATCTTTAAGTGGTTGAAAGAGATGAGCAGGTTTTTGAAGGAAACAGTAATGACTTTGACAAATATGTGAGGCTGAAGGAAGACAATGCACTAGGGACTTATGGGATACATCCTATGACGTTCAAAGAGATGAGAGAACAAAATAATAATAGCACAGAAATTATTATTTGAGACTTATTGAAAGGGAATGTGTCTTGAAGACTGGAAACTGTAGTCCCATTTTCAAAAATGGAGATACAAGATAATCTTGGTAATTACATGACAGTCAGTGTAAAAGCAGAAACATGGAGCATTTTAGAGCCTTTAATTAATGATGAGTTTTCATGTGTCCTGATAAAGCGAAAATAGTAAAAGGAGCCAGCATGTAAATGGGCAATTATCTTTCGCAAACCTCAGAGAAATACATGAGGAAGAAACACACAGCAGCTGGAGGAAACAGTGGATGCAATGTACATGGACTTTAGGCAAATGTAGTGATTGGAACCATGGCCAGGTGGATCTCATTGACTGTGAGATCCTTGATTGGGGTTGTTAACCTGGACCAATCAGACAGTCCTGGCTGACAGATATAAACAGGAGATAAGATTCGTGCACTTTGTGTCTTTCACTGTGTCTCACACCTGCACACACACACACCATGGGTGCTGGAGATAAAATAAGCACTACCACACTTAGGTGGTAGTGTGGGGGAAAAAAGAAAAAAAAAGAAACAGGAATGACACTCAGCATTGCACTTTAAAAAAAAAAGAGAAAAAACAAACAGGAGATAAGATTCGTGCACTTTGTGTCTTTCACTGTGTCTCACACCTGCACACACACACCATGGGTGCTGGGGATAAAATAAGCACTACCGCACTTAGGTGGTAGTAAAAAAAAAATTAACAAGGAATTCCCTCCCCTTCACTGTTTTATCACATAGCACTGCACTTTGATGTGAAGGGCAGTGTTTGTCACTGGCCACCTGGGTGTTTTCCTATCTTCCTGGAAGAAAAAAGAAAAAAAATAAAAATAAACAGGAGATAAGATTCGTGCACTTTGTGTCTTTCACTGTGTCTCACACCTGCACACACACACACCATGGGTGCTGGGGAAAAAATAAGCACTACCGAACTTAGGTGGTAGTGTGGGGGTTAATAATAAAAAAAATATAAACAGGAGATGGCCACTCGGGTGTTTCCTTTCTTCCTGGTGGTGGAAATTGAATAAAGATTCGTGCACTTTGTGAAAAGAAAAAAAAATAAACAGGAGATAAGTTGAATAGAGATTTGTGCACCTTGTGTCTTTCACTGTGTCTCACACTTGCACACACACAACATGGGTGCTGGGGGAAAAATAAGCACTACCGCAGTGAGGCGGTAGTGTGGGGGTTAAAAAATTTTTTAAAAAAAAATACAGGAATCTCAGGCATCCTGTTCACTCTGAGAGCTGCTCTGAGGGAGCTGGATCAATGTAAAGGTTTTTCAATGAGGAAAAGAAAAAAGAACAGGAGATGAGATATGTGGGAGAGTACAGACTCTCCATCGGGTCAGTGTCTGTGCTGTCGTGATCATATTCATCTCCCACATGAAAAGTCCCAGGCTCAAGCAGCTCCACTGCTGCTTCATATCCCAAGCAAGTTGTGTTGTTCACTGTTTTCAGTGAAACTGAATGGAGATTGTTATTTCATCACTGTTGTGAAACAAAATCCTGCAGTGACTCTACTCATATTGCCCCAGTGGCCTAATTGATAAGGTGCTGGCTTCCTAAACCAGGAATTGTGGGTTCATGTCCCACCTCAGGTTACCTGAGATTTGTTCATAAGCAGGTCCAGGCAGCGGGCCGTGGAGGGGGTCGTTAGGGCCGACTGCCTGCTCTCTTCCACGTTAGAGCCCGGATGTCTCTGGCAAAGGAGCACACGGTGGCCACCAACACCCTTGAGCTGTTCAGGGAGAGGTGGGCACCGCAGACAATGGACTGCATTATTTCCCACTCCAAATCTATTTTAATCTAATCCCTGCCCTCCTCTTCACTGTTTGATCACACAGCATTGCCCTTTGAGAAGAGTACTACTTGTCACTGGCCACTCAGGTGTTTCCTTTCTTCCTGGTGGTGGAACATAAATAAAGATTTACCCACTTGTTGTTTTTCACTGTCCAACACCTGCACACACACTACATGGAAAAAAACCCAGAAGATTCAAAAGGCCTCCTCAGTCTAAGGACTCGCTTTGAGCTGACTGGTCACAGCCCATGTCTATGCACATGTCAATAAAAAGTGACATGATGATGGGATACTGGCCTTTCCGCAGTTATCTCAACAAGTCTTTGACAAAAAGTTAAATAGGAGATAAGGAGAGAAATTTGAACTCGCAACTAGTGGGAGAATTATAGATTGGGTTAAAATTGGGATGGGAGAGCAGAGAAATTCTGTATTGAGGATAGATTTTCAATGTGGTTGAAAGTGGGCTGTGGTATTCACTTCCAGACTGGGAAATAGGCGTGCTTTTAATACAGTTGAAAAAGGTAATTGCTAAGATGAGGAAATCATCTAAAACATGACCAAAGTCATGCAGAATCAGTAAATGTGAGACTATGCATTTTGGTGAACAAGTTACAGTAGATGTAATGCTCTGAGTGGAACAAAGTGCTTTAGAAAAGAATGATATGGATACAGGTCCATGGGACATTAAATGCTGTAAACAATCTAAAAGAGATTTGTTGTTTTATCTCAAGGGGTAGTGAATATCACAGCAAAAAGTGATGCTCAGCTGCTATCAAACATTTATAAGATTTTGGTTTCAGGTGTTGTCTATGTGTGGTATTAGATTCCAAATAATAGGAAGGGTATTGAGGCGTTTTATCATGGGTCACCTGCTGTGAAAAGATGCAAATATAAATGTAAATAAAGATTTGAAAAATCGGGCCTATTTTCATTGGAATTCTGCAGATGCTGGGGTGATATGTAGAGAGCTTGAAAATCATTCATTCCTAGAGCAGGACTGATAGAAGCTGACTGCTTCCAAAGATTGGGATTCCAGACTTAGAAATCATAAACATAGGAGATTTAGAACAGAAGACTCTGATCCCTGGTTCTGGATTCACCCACAAAAAGAAACATCCTCTCAGCGTCTACCTTTTCAAAGTCCCCTCAGAATCTCACATGCTTCAATTGGATCATTGTTCATTCTTCTAAACTACAATGAGTATAGGCCCAAATTGTTCAATCTTGGCCAATAAGACAACCTCTTCATTTCAGGAATCAGACCATTGAACCTTCCCTGAACTATTTCCTGAGCAAGTATGTCCTTCCTTAGGTTAGGAAACCACGACTGCGCTCAATAGTCCAAGTGTATTTTCATCAATACCCTAGCACGACTTGACTATATTTATACTTCATGCCCATTGCAAGGTTGGTCAATGTTCCAATTACCTTCTTAATTACTTGCTATATCTGCATGCTCGCCTTTTTTGTGATTCACATACAAAGAATCCCATATCCCTCTGTTCTTCCTGCCAAAGTGGACAAGCTCATATTTTCCTGTATTGCACTGATTTATCTGCCAATCTTTTTCTCACTCATTTAACATGTATACGTGTACAAAGCTGCAGCGAAATGGTAGCTTGTAAACTGTATGCATTTGGACCATAGACTAGATAGGCTAGGGTTGTTTTTCTAAGAGTAGGGAAGGCTAAAGGGAGACAGGATTCAGGTGTAAAAGGTTATGAGAGGCATAGATAGGATAGATAGGCAAAAACGTTCTCCTTCGTAGAGAGATCAAGAACCAGGGGATACAGTTTTAAGGGAAGGAGCAGAGATTCAGAGGGAATTTGAGGAAAATATTTTCACCCAAAGGAGATGGATGTCTGGAAGTCACTGTCCAGCAGGGTAGGGGCTGGAACTATCACGATATTTCAGAACAACTTAGATGAAACTTGAAACACCATTGCATACAGGCTATAGGCCAAGTGCTGGAAAATAGGGTTAGAATGCTTGAAGACCAGTATAGATATAATGGGTCAAATGGCCTTTTTATATGCTGTAAAAACTGCATGACTCCCAAACAGCTGCATGCCAACTTTCAGCAATACGTTATGCAAAATAGATGTTATGAACAGACACTGATATATAACTTAACGAAATGTACTTCCAAGGACGGAAATGTATTTCTAATGGTTTTAGAAACATCTCAAATTAATTGCTGTCTTCTTTAAACCAATAAACCAATTCCTTGATGTCACAAGGAATTAAGGGCTATGGGGAGAATGCGGGTAAGTGGAGTTGAAATGCCCATCAGCCATGATTGAATGGTGGAGTGGACTCGATGGGCCGAATGGCCTTACTTCCGCTCCTATGTCTTATGGTCTTATGGTCTTATAAACCAAGATTCTTATTCTTTTCTAGACTTAAAAGCAAGACCTCCCACTTGTGGTCATTGGTTTGATGTTTTAAACATTGTATGCAGTTGCTGACAGCTGTATTTATTGATTATCACCATGGTGGCTTGTGTGCTATCTGCAGGTGAGTATTCTAATTGGTGTCAGTATTGCAGGCAAGCATATCTAATGTTTATCAATAGAAGATTGTTGTCCTGTTTGAAGTACATCCTGAAATTTTACTTGTCTGGGTTTCAGCTAATCAGAATTCTTCATTGACAATTATCCTTACAGCACCAACAGTGTCACAATTACAAATCTAGAACATATTGTTTTACCCTAATAAGAGGACTTCATCCTTTAAGCAACTACTTGAGAGAGAATACAGCAATGTGTATGAGCTATGGAAAAAAAGAATTTGTTGTAGTTCTATATTCTAACTTTATCAGAAATTGTGAAATTTGCATCTGGTCAACATTGGCAGCCTAGAGTTGTCCTTCCCAAGTATATTTTGGACCAGAATCACAAGCTAATGCTTCTCATGTCATATAGGTGGCACAGCTGACACTTGCATATGCAATTGCACATTCCTATACCTATCACTGTATAAGGACCAGGTCACACAGCATTGCTGTTCTTAGGTACATCCCATCTTACAATTCTGTCTAAGTCACTGTTACTCCTTTCCCAATTTCCCAGTGTAACCCAATATTTTACTGTTTAAAATAGGACCATCACATGAAGGAAGCCTTCAGCCATTTCAAGATCATCACTTATGTTTACAAACACCGAAACCAAACAGAAATCAAGTAAACAGAAGCTGCATTTGCCTCTTGCAATGGGACCAAACTGTTTGCATATTCGTTTGTGCCCACACCCCAGTGAATTTCGGGCACAATATTACATTGAACTCTTGTTCTGATTTCTACAAGCTCATTTCTTTGGAAAAGAGTCCTGAGCCTGTACCACAGACTGCTCCACCTGCTTCCAAGATTCTCCATCCACCTGAACCCTTGCATCTGATCTCTTACTTGCACTTGACCTGTTCTTCGAAAGTTCTCAATGTGACATTGGTCACCTAAATTCCTCTGTCCCACTCCCCCTCAGACATTCCGACTCGTCTCCTTCTGAATTAACTGTACCTCACACTCTTAGATCCAATCCTGATTTTGTAATTTAACCCGTTGACAAGAGTAGAGCTGTTATCTGGCAGACTGACCTTGACATTGTGGAAGTTGAGAGTCAGCTCTCGGACACCTTCTCCGATCTACCCTGAGCCATGAATACACCATTGAACATTGTGTTATTGTGTCTGTGACTATCACTAACTATCACATCTCATCTGGGGATCTCCCCCCATACCCACAACATAAGATCATAAAACATAAGAGCAGAAATTAGGTCATTCAGCCCATTGAGACTGCTCTGTCATTCAATCATGGCTGTTATATCCCAAGCTCATAGCCCATCAATCCCACACAGCCAATTTCTACACAATGTTTTAGCTTGTTCCTGCCCATAGAACTTATATCTTACTCGATAAGATTACCTACAGTTTGGAAACAGGCCCTTCAGACCAACAAGTCCACACCAATTCTCCAAAGGTTAACCCACCCAGACTCCTACATTTACCCCTGACTAAGCCACCTACCACTATGGGCAATTTAGCACTGCCACCTGACCTGCACATCTTTGGATTGTGGGAGGAAACCTGAGCACCCTGAGGAAACCTACACAGACATAGGGAGAATGTGCAAACTCCACACAGACAGTTGCCTGAGGCAGAAATCGAACCTGGGTCCCTGGTGCTGTGAGGCAGCAGTGCTAACCACTGAGCCACCGTGCTGTCCCCACTACCTTGATTTAATTGTTTTTTCTTCTCTTATCCAGTCCCTTCTGATTTACATCTGTGATTCTTCTGATGCTTGCGTCAGTTTCAAAATTTCCAGTTTGCTGGCATCAGTCTCCTCCATCTAAGCATGGAGATGCAATCGCTATACATATCCATCCTCCATCAGGATGGTGTGAGGGCTCTCCACTTCTTTCTAAAAAGAAGGCACTGAACTATCCGCATCCATCATTATCCTCCTCCACCTGGCCACGTTTGCCCTCACTTGGAACAAACATAGTGGGGAAAAAGGTAGGCAGACAAAGGGATTGTTGAGTAAGAACTTTGTTGCAAACTTATCAGATCCGTTCTGAAGTCAATGGCTTAGTGACCTGAGAGATGCTGTAACCTGAGCCTATGTTAAAAGACCAAGCCTTAGACTTCCTTTAGCCAAGATGATTGAATTTTGCTCACCATATATAAATGTAAATGTTTACCATTGCAGTGGGCTCTCAGCATCACTCCATCACATAGCCCCAACTTTCCTTCAAGAGCATCTCTTTCAAGCCACTTTGTAAAGGCTTGTTGCACAAAGAATCAGTGAGTAATCAAAACTCCACATAAACTTGATGCTCTCTTTCTGCAGTTATCATCCAAATCATCATAAACTATTTATCAGCTTTGGACCTCTCAATACCAACCAATTGTATAGTGTGATTTGTCAGAAACATCAGCTGAGATTTATCCAGCAGCAATTTGAAAAGCTTGGTTTCCTTCTGTCTAGCTAAACAATCAGGTGATTCAATTTCTTAGAGTCATAATGTCATTCAGTCATCGAGTCATAGAGATGTACAGCATGGAAACAGACCTTTTGATCCAACTTGTCCATGCCGACCAGATACCCCAGCCAATCTAGTCCCACCTGCGAGCACCCAGCCCATATCCCTCCAAACACTACCTATTCATATACCCATTCAGATGCCTTTTAAATGTTACAATTGTACTAGCCTCCAGCTGTACACTTCCCCTGGCAGCTCATTCCATACATGTACCACCCTCTGTGTGAAAAGGTTGCCCCTTAAGTCTCTTTTATAACTTTCCCCTCTCACTCTAAACCTATGCCCTCTAGTTCTGGTTTCCCCCACCCCAGGGAAAAGACTTTGTCAACTTATCCTATCCATGCCCCTCATGATTTTATAAACCTCTATAAGGTCACCCCTCAGCTTCCGATGGTCCAGGGAAAACAGCCCTAGCCTATCAAACCTCTCCTTATATCTCAAATCCTCCAACCATAGCAACATCCTTGTAAATCTTTTCTGAACCCTTCCAAGTTTCACAACATCTTTCCAAAAGGAAGAGACAAGAATTGCACGCAATATTCCAAAAGTGGCCTAACCAATGTTCTGTACAGCCACAACATGATCTCCCAACTCCTGTACTCAATATTGTGACCAATGAAGGAAAACATACCAAACGCCTTCTTCACTATCCTATCTAACTGCAACTCCACTTTCAAGGAGCTATGAACCTGCACACCAAGGTATCTTTGATCAGCAACACTCCCTAGGACCTAACCATTAAGTGTATAAGTCCTGCTCAGATTTGCTTTCCCAAAATGCAGCACCTCGCATGTATCTAAATTAATCTCCATCTGCTACCTCTCAGCCCATTGGCCCATCTGATCCGGATCGCATTGTAATCTGAGGTAACCTCCTTTCCTATACACTACACCTTCAATTTTGGTGTCACCTGCAAACTTACTAACTATACCTCTTATGCTCACATTCAAATCAGTTAAATAAATGATGAAAGGTAGTGGACCCAGCTATGATCCTTGTGGCACTCCACTGGTCACAGATCTCCAGTCTGAAAAACAACCCTCCATCACCACCCTCTGTCTTCTACCTTTGAGCCAGTTCTGCATCCAAATGGTGAGTTCTCCCTGTATTGCATGAGATCTAACCTTGCTAACTAGTCTCCCATTGGGAACCTTGTCGAATGCCTTACTGAAATCCTTGTAGATCACATCTACCGTTCTGCCTTCATCAATCCTTTTTGTTACTTCTTCAAAAAAGTCAATCAAGTTTGGAAGACATGATTTCCCATGCACAAAGCCATGTTGACTATCTCTAATCAGTCTTTACGTCATAGAGATGTACAGCATGGAAGCAAACCCTTTAGTCCAACTCATCCATGCTGATCAGATATCCTAAATTAATCGAGTCCCATTTACCAACACTTGGCCCATATCTCTCTAAACCCTTTCTATTCATATCCCATCCAAATGCCTTTTAAATTATGTAATTGTACCAGCCTCTACCACTTCCTCTGGCAGCTCATTCCATGCACACACCACCCTCTGTGTGAAAACGTTGCCCCTTAGGTCCCTTTTTTAATCTTTCCCCTCTCATCTTAAACCTATGCCCTCTAGTTTTGGACACCCCCAACCCAGGCAAAAGACCTTGTCTTTTTACCCCATCCATGCCCCTCATGATTTTATAAGCTTCTACAAGGTCACCCCTCAGCCTCCAAAGCTCCAGGGAAAACAGCCCCAGCCTATTCAGACTCTCCTTATAGCTCAAATCCTCCAACCCTAGCAACATCCGTATAAATCTTTTCTGAACCCTTTTAAGTTTCACAACATCCTCCATATTGCAGGGAGACCAGAATTGCACACAATATTCGAGTAGTGGCCTAACCAATGTCCTATACAGCTGCAACATGGCCTCACAACTCAGTGCACTGACCAATAAAGACATGCATACCAAACACCATCTTCACTATCCTATTTACCTGTGACTCCACTTTCAAGGAAATATGAACCTACATACCAAGGTCTCTTTGTTCTTATTCTTGAAGTTAGACTATTGTATTGCCCAAGCTTCCTTTAAGTTTAACTGCTGTCCTCCATAAGATTTACATCCTAACCTCTGGCCTTGATTTTGTTCAGCTAGTACTTCTGCAAATATTTCTTCTTTTTTCCCTAACACATTGCTCAGTAACAGCTTGGAGTGGCTGTCAGGATAACGCAGAAGCCATTTTCATAGCATTTGAAAAGTTGTGGTTTTAATTTGTCTCTGTTTTTATAGTAACTGGCTCTCTTGCAGCTCTGAAAATTCACTCAGTCCCAGTTGGAAATGTCTGACATCATTTTTCAATTAAAGTGTTTCATGGGCACCACAAACTAATGTGAAAGCATTAGCAGCAAAGGTAGATTTTACATGGCTACAATAAGCTAGTTAGCACACTCTGTACTTACACAAAAATATTCAGTACCTAACAATGTCCAGACTGGCTATAAACAAAGTGCTTTTCATTTTTTTTCGCTCTGAAATGTTCTCTTATTTTTAATTTACCCTTCTCCCTCCTCACAAAGTTGTCAGGCTGGTGGGTGAGTGGGGAGCGTTGAAAGGTCACAACAGTCAGTGTGGGGCAGATTTGGAGCAGTTGGTCTCAACCTTTCTGCCTTTTATTTCACATCTTTAACTTTATTGGCACATTATCAATTCTGTACCCTCAGGAAAACTGAACTCGGAGGTTTTGCTAAATATATTTTGATGACTACTATTATTGGTTGCCATGATTTTAAAAAAAATTTAATATCTCTTACATTCAAAACTTCTACCACAAAGCAGTAATTTTATTTTCCCTGACTGACCTTACCCTATTTATGATCATTTTAACATGGCTTTGATTTATTACAGATAATATAACTGATTAAAATCGTGTGAGAAAAATGTCATGAGGTTAAAGTAATGATTTTGGATGATTACTGTCATTAAAGCAATTTGATCTGACGGATACCTACTGTATTGAATGAATTTCCAACAACAGCAATTAAAAATCATTGACATATCATATGATTAATTGAACTAGCTTTGCAAAGAATCTGGTGTAAGGTAAATTTGTGAAACCTTTAAAAATAAGCAAGATGATCAATTATGGAAACAGAATAACTTAATGAATGCTCATTTAATTTAATTCTACAAATCAATTGTTCTGCACTTAATTAGATCATGAATAGAAAATGGTGTATCCTTCATCCCAAAATGTTAATATTCATAAAATCAAGTCTTTGAAACTGAATTAAAAGTAACCGAACTAACTGAGGTCAGTTGATACATCCTTTGAAATATTAAGGTTTATCCATTACAATAATTAATATATGCAGAGAATATTGATGATTCTCATCACATCGCTACATGTCTGTGATCATAATAAAGTGATTAGTGGTCAAAGAGCCACATTCAGGTTTCCCTTTTTTTATCCTAACTGACTTTTTACCATCATTCTTATTTTCTACATTTTCAGTGGAGTTATAATAATCTTCTGGACAGCATTAAACAGAATGGAGCAATCAGAGATGCACAAAACCTTCCATTTGCACAATTAGTTGTAGATTTCATAGAAATTACATTGCATTTTGAAGGAAAAAAACGTTCATTTTTCCATTAATTGCCATATTCAAAGCATAATGCCATGAATATTATGTACTTTTCGACTTGGGAATGTTGTTATCCACTGAAGTTTTCCTTCTAATCCCTCTGAATTGATATGAACACAATCAGAGCTGTATTTTACAGTCCGTAACTCTCTGAGGTACAAACTGACTCTTTTCTGACTGCAGTTTAAATCTTGTTCTCAGCCAATAGGATCTCCAGGCATCCAGCAGTAACAATTTTGGCAAACAGGATTAGGACCAATCATGTTGAACTATGCCCACAGATAGCAAACCAAAAAGTGAAAAGCTTTTAATCCCAACACTTTTCGTTAAAAATTTCAGATATCAAAATAAATGAATGCAATTATATTAAGCTAGAAACCAACCCATTACAAACAATTTTTTTAAAGTGTGCATTTCAAATCTATGTGGAAATTTTAATATATAGAAAAATGTGACCTGCCACAAATGTGAAGTTAGCACTTAAAGCAAAATGTTTGTTGAATGTGGGAATCGCTAGGCCATCATGTATTGCCCATCCCCCATTGGCCTGGAGAATGTGATGGTCTTCTTGAACGACCTTGCAGTGTAGGGGTTTGGAGGTGTGGTATCTCCCTACACCTGTTGACCTTGTCCTTCTGGGGCGAGAGGTTGAGGGTTTGAAATATGTTATTGGAGGAGACTTGGTGAATTATTGCAGTGCATCAGGGAGTGAATATTTAGGGGGACAGATGGGATTACAATCAAGTGGGCTGCTTTGTCCTTGGTGGTGTTGAACTTTCTTGAGTATTGTTAGGTGCTGCACTCATCCAGGCAAGTTGACAGTATTGCATTACATTCCTGACTTTAAATGGCAGAAAGGAATGGGAAAACATTGGGAAGTGAGCTACTCAAGGCAGTATTCCTAATCTCTGACCTGCCCTTGTAGCCACAGAATTTATATGGCTTGTCCATATGATCTTAGTGCATGATTCAAAACCTAGTTACACCTCAGTATGCACGATATAACTCTTCATAGGGTTTTTACACTGTCACTAACAATTTAAATATTTTCTAATCAGTCTGTTCAGGCATGTTATTACATACCCCTGGAGCAGGTGAGACTTGAACAAAGTCCTCCTGGCTCATAGGATAGGGACACTTCAACTGCACCACAAGAGTCCCTCACTAATAAAGTGTACAGAGGAGATTTTGTGAATTCATTGATTGTTTCAGAATTGTAAATTGTTGTGAAGGAGCCTGAATAGTGCACCCTCTAGAGGAATATAGAATCACTAAAGGTAATTTCAGATTTCTGCGTATCCGCGCATGCACTAATTCCCTAATTTGCTGTCAGTTTCCATGGACTAACAGCAGCACACGCTAACAGTTTTGCTGCCATTGCTACCATGTAACCCAGGACTTCTTTTTAACAAATGGAAATGTTGAAAACTGATTTTCCTGAAATTATTTTCAAGTCATATGTACACTGTGCTCTGACATATATTAAGAAGACCCGAGCATTTAATATTTCTTGAAGAACTTTACATTTGAAGGATTGTGGAAAAATTGATGAATTTCAAGTTTTGTGGAAATATCTAGAGTGGATTCTTTAAAAAGAGGTCATTGAGTGGTCACTGTGGCCTTTGGAGATTTTTGTTTAACAAGGCTTCCACCACATGACTGGTGATAACCGTTTGCTTTGTTGTCAACAGTTTCTGGGACTGTTTGAACAGTGACTGGATGGAGAATGGAGAGCACTTTATTATTTGCTCTTCAGTTAGGATTACAAGCAATCTGCAAAGACAATCTCTCCCATTTCTGGAAAAATTAAAAAAAAGCTTTTGTTGAGTTCAGAGTTAAACCTACTTGTACTTCTGAAAGATTCATTGGTGAAACTTCTCAATATTTTCTTTCCTGAGGAAGCTATGTCTGAAAGACTCCAAAAGACAATTATGCCTGATTAGTACCAGAACACCAGAATGACAGACTTTGGAACATTCTATCCTTTTTCCTTTTGCCCTCAAGAGGCCAATGTGTATTTTTTGTAGAAAACCTATCTCTGTCATTAAATCCTTTGGCCATCTGCCCTAATGTCATTTAACATGGCCCAATTTCAAATTTTACTTTATGATGTTGCTGCAAAGTGCCTTGGACATTTTATTAAGTTAAAGGCACTTTATTAATCCAAGCTGTTGTGCAATTCAGAGTTTAACTCAGAGGTCATTTTACTAAGCCCAAGAACAAACACAGTTACTCAGTCAAGCACAGATTCATCATCTTTCGATTCACAACCTAATATTGCAACAATGTTGTAGACTCGTGTCTACCTGTGAGTAACAACCTGGAGGGTTTTTAAAATATTAGAAATGAATTGTATTCCACATATTCATGTATTCCTATTTGCATGCCACACTGTTGGATTAATTTTCACTAAGATAATCAGAGCAATCCCCAGGTTACAAATAGGTTCCTTTCTTGACTATATTTGTAAGTCGATTTGTATACAAGTCAGAACACACTACAATACAATATAAAATAGCCATTCACAAGTATGAGAAAGTCTGATCTTTAAAATTAATATTGATTTTGGATCTTGTTTGTAACAAAGTGCATTTTTAAGTCAAACGTTCATAAATCAGGGACCACCTGTATTCTACACAGATGCTCTTTATCAACAGTGAGGTACTAAAGCTATTTTAATTCCACTTAATTTTTTATCAGTTGTAATTCATTTTATTGACCTATTGTGAACAAATAAAGTAGTTTCAATATCTCATTCACTCAATAACAATCTGAAGCTTCATCATTCAGTTATTAAGTATGATATTTGCAGATGATGATTGCATAGTATTTTATTAAGAAAAGTCAATCTGAAAATGAATAGATTACAGTAGCAATTATTTGTATGTTGGGAGATTTAACTTTGGCTGATACCATGTGTTATGTGAATCGTGGGCAGGAATTCTGATTGGATGGCTTCCCCTTTAGTTACACGGTTTTCAAATAGTGGAAAGCTGATTTGCTTATTATGGTTCATAAAATCCAACAATTTTGTGGATAGATCCAATCAATTGTAGCCACGCTGATTTTTCAATTCATTGTAGTCAATTTAAGTTTACATTACACGTTATGCTTTTAAAATGTTGCAAAGCCATCCAGAGTACAACACTAAACGCCTGCGTTTATGTCCCATTTTTAATGTAGTAAAAACATTTCACAGTTGCAATTATCAAGCAAAATTTGACACTGGGCCACAGACAGTGATAATCTGATGATTGGGTAAACAACAGGTTTTAACGAACATCCTGAATGAGGAGAGAGAGGTAGACAGGCAGAGAGGTGTTTGGAGGAAATTGGTAAGCTTAGGGCCTAAATGGCTGAAAGCACAGCTACTAATGGCAGAATTTTTTAAACAAAGGGTGCACAAGAGACCAGAGTTCAAGAAATGCAGAGATTTCAGAGGGTTGTAAGGCTGGCAGAGGTTCCGAAAGGTGAGGCCATAGGAGGATTTGAAAACAAGATTGAGAATTTTTAAATCAAGGTGTTATTGAAACTGCAAAAAAAGTGGGTCAAAGAGCATGGGGTGATGTGGGAATTGCTGCAAATTAGGATGCAGGTAGCAAAGTTCTGGATTAACTTGGGTTTCAGGAGGTTTCAAGATGGGAGGCTGACTCAAAGAGCTTTGGAGGCGTTGTACCCAGAAATAACAAAAGCATAATGGTTTCAACAGCAGTTGTCCAGAGGCAGGTGCTAAAACAGAGATGAAATTAGGCAGTTTTGGCAATGTGGAGGATATATATTTGACAGTTCTGTTCAGGCTCAAATTTTAAGAAACGTTTGTCAGCAGTCTGCCTCAGCTTTGGACAGTTGACAAGGAAAGGTGTGGGGTTGGCAGCTCAGTAACATGGACTGAATCCTGTGACCTTGGTCTTTCCAATATTTAGTTGAAGGAAATCTCTGTTCATCCAGTACCATTACATAGATACTAAAAGAAAAATTGGTAAATTAGCAACTCATTGCAGTTTCTGGAGGTTGCAATTAGCCATCAGAAGAATCATGAGTTAAACTGTGTTTTTTGTTAGCATTGACTATGGGAAGAATACTGGTCAAAACACCAGGAGAATGTTTAATATCTTTATATTGTGCCACAGAAACATTTAAGTTTCACTTGAACCCTCAGAACTTGTGACTTATTTTACGGCAGCCATTATTCTTCTCAGAGTGGCACCATTGACAGGAGAACAGGAAAATTCTGCCATTTCAATAAAATAAAACATTAGCTTTTGACAAACAGGAGATACAAGGGCACTGGGATGATTTTAGCCTGACTGATATCTTTTCAGTTCTGAAGGTAAATTCATTTTGAGCTAGTGATAATGATCATTCCCTTAATGAACTTAAGAGCAAACATTTTCCATAGAATCTACAAGAATATAGAGGCCTGTTTAAAATCCACTGGGTTGCATGGACAACAAAACATCTATTTCACCATCTTCAATCCTCTTACAGGAAAAGTTATCTTAACACACTGCAGAGGATGGCTATCCATAAGACCACAAGACTTAAGAAGAGAAGTAGACCCTGAGATCGTGGCCTACTGTTAATCTCCAACTCCACTTTCCTACCTTACCCCCATAACTCTTGATTCCCTTCATGATGAGTAGTCTATTTCAGCCTTGAATATACTTAACAGCCTCGACAGCCCTCTATGATAAATAATTCCACAGATTCACCACCCTCTCAGAGAAAAAATGATCCTCCTAATCTCTACCTTAAATGGGTGACCCCTTGCTTTGAGATTATACGCTTTACTCCAAGAGTCTCTCACATGAGGAAACAATCTCTCCACATCTACCCTGTCAAGTACCCTGTCAAATCCTAATGTTTCAAAAAGGTCTCCACTCCTTCAACTAAACTCGAATTAGCACAGACCCAATCTACTCAACCTCTCTTCACAAATCAAAACTTCCATGCCTGCGATCAACCTACCTCTAGACTGCCTCAAATATCAATATATTTTTCTTCAGTTAAAGGATCAAAACTGTTCACAGTATTCTATCTATGATCTGACTAATCCTATATTTTAACAAGATCTCTCACTTTTTGTACCCATTCCCTTTGAAATAAAGACCAAAATTTTCTTTTGCCTTCCCTATTACAACTGAACTTAGATGATAGTTTTTTGTGATTCATGCATGTCCATTTATGCTGCAGCCTTCTGCAGTCTTTACCTATTTAACTAATAGTCAGCCCTTCCATTATAGATTCATAAAGTCATACAGCATGAAAACAAACTTTTTGGTCCAGCTAGTCCATTTTGACCACGTTCCCAAAACAAACTAGCTCCACTTACCTGCACTTGGCCCATATTCTTCCCCACCTTTCCTATTCATGTATTTATCCAAATGTCTTTTAAATATTGTAAGCATGCTTGCCCCCATAACTTCCCTTGCTGGTTCATTCCATACACAAATCACTCTCTGTGTAAAAAGTTGCCCCTCATGCCCTTTTTAAATCTTCCCGTCTCACCTTAAAAATATGCCCCCTTGTTTTGAACTCTCCCATCCTGGGGAAAGACCTTTCCTATTAACCTTATCTATGTCTCTCATGATTTTATAAATCTCAATGAAGTCACCCCTAAACCTCCTATGCTCCAGTGAAAGAAGTCCCAACCTATCAACCTATTTTTGCAATGCAAACCCTCCATTCTGGGCAACATCCTAGTAAATCTTTTCTGAACCCTCTCCAATTTAATAATATCCTTCCTATAGCAGGGTGACCAGAACCACACACAGTACTTCAGAAAAGGCCTCACCAATGTCCTGTATAACCTCAACATGTACATTCCAACTCCTGTATTCAAAGGTTTTAGCAATGAAGGCAAGCATCCTAAATGCCTTCTTAACCATTCTGTCTACCTGTGATTCAAATTTCAAAGGAACTGAGCCCCTAGGTTTCTCAATTCTTCAACTACCATTAATTTTTGAGTCCTGCCCTTGTTCGTTTTATCAAAATGCAATAGCTCACATTTATCCTAAGTAAACTCTATCTGCCACTCCTCAGCCCATTGACCCAATTGATCACAAAATCTTTGTAATCTTAGATAACCTTATTCCTCCTGACAAAGTGTATAAGCTCATATTTTCCCACCTTATATTCTATTTACTTGTTTTTGCCCACTCACCTAACCTGCCCATATCCCTCCAGACTCCTTGTGTGATCCTCAATATTTGCCATTCCACCTATATTTGTGTCATCTGCAAACGTAATGAGAGTGCATTCACTTCCATCATCTAAGTTAATATATTCTTTGTGGCTTCAGTACTGATCACTCTGACATTCCACTAGTTGCAAGTTGCCATCCTGAAAATCACTTTATCCCAAATTTCTATCTTCTATTAGTTAGTCAATCCACGCTAATATTCTACCCCATGGTCTCTTCTTAAGAATACTAATGGTCTCTTATTAAGAATACTAATGTGTGGTAGTTTATCCAATGCCTTTCAGAATTTGAAATATAAACCCCCTCCCCCCAACACACACACACGCATACACACACACACACGCATACACATATAAGTTTGTGGGGTGAATTTGTACTTGCAGAGTTACATTTTACTTTGCTCAAAAACTTCATGAATCCATGTAAGATTCTGTAAATTCATTTTTTTAGATTAGAATCAGTCTAAACATTGTGGCACAGACAGCAGCACACAGGGGAACTCACACCTCGAATACATTATCTGGGCTGAGAGACACCAATTGTTAAAGTTCACTTGTAACTTCTAAAAAATGTTTTGCGATTTACATATGAAAGAACTGAAACTAACATGGTCATTCTAACAGATGAAAGACTTAACAAACATTCCAGGTTTTATCCAATATATAATTTCAGTTACATCACACAGTAAACTTTTGCTATAAATTCTGTCTCTTACAATTTTATACTTCACAACCATCTGATGAAGGAGCAGTGCACCAAAAGCTAGTGCTTCCAATTAAACCTGTTGGACTATAACCTGGTGTTGTGTGATTTTTAACTTTGTACACCCCAGCCCAACACCAGCATCTCCAAGTCAGAAATATAATACAACCACTTGTTCTCGTTTACCCTGATTGTTACCGCCTCAAAGAACTAATAAATTTGTCAGTTTTGATATCCCCTTCATGAAGTCACCCTGACTCTACCTAATTATACTACGCATTGTTAAATTCTCTGCTATTACACCCTTTTATAAAAAGTTCTATCATTTTCAGGAATACAGATGTTACACTACTTGGCTCCTAGTAACCTTTTTTTTGTCTACCTTCATTTTTGAATAATCGTGTTACACCTGGTGGTTTTTCAATCCCCTGGGACCTTTTCCATAATCTAAGGATTCTTACAAGATTACAATCAATGTACCCAAAATATCTGCAGCTACTTACTTTAAATTCATTGGTTGCAAACCTTCATGGGACTTATCTGCCTGTTGCCTTATTTTGTTCCCTTGTACTTTATTTCCTCCAATTATGTTCAGTGTTTATATCTCCACCTCCCCCACCACTTTAGACCCCTGTGTATTTCCTACTTTTATAATCTAATAGTGTCCTCTACCATGAAACCTGATTAAATGTTTTTATTCAATTGTTCTGCAAATTCCTGACTCTGTGCTATTATTTCACCAGCCTCATTTTCTAAGGGGCTTAAGTTCTTATTTGCCTTTCTCTTCTTTTATAAATATTTAAAGAAGCTCTTACTGTCCATTTTATGTTGCTTTCTAGTTTTGCCCTCATTTTATTTTGTCCCTCTTTGTGGCTGTCATTTATGGATTTTTAAATGTTCCAAATATTCTGATGGTCCATTAATCATTGCCACATTGTATATATTTTTTTCTTTCAATTTGATACTACCCTTAATTGCCCTGGTTAACCATAGTAAGTTTATCTCTTTCCTCGAATCTTTCTCCTCACTGGGATATATCTTTGCTGTGTGTCATGAACTATTTTCTTAAGTGTCTTCCTATGCTAAAATCCTTTCCCAGTCAATTCCACTGAACTCTGCCTTCAGTCCCATTTAATTATCCATAATTAATTCAGCATATTTGTTTCCAATTTCTCAGTCTCAAACTGAATGCTAAATTTATGGTCATTATTTTCTAGAAGATCTTTTACTCTAGGATAATTTACTAAACCTGCCTCATTACACACTACAAGATCCAAAATAGCTTGATCTCTGATGGGATTCACACCATATTGTTCTGGGAAAATATTCTGAATGCATTCTATGAATCTCATTTCTGACTACATCTGTCAATTTGATTTCTTGAACTGAGATGATAAAAGTCACCAATGATTAATGAACTGCCATGATAAAGATAGATCATTATCTTCTGATCTATTCTCTGTCCTGCAGAATAGCTATTGTTATGAGACCTATAGATTACTTCCATTAGTGTCTTCTTCCTCTTGGGCTTTCTTACCTCTACCAATCGGATTCATCTGATCCAAAATAATTTATTGCCAATAAACTTGTTTCATCTCGTACTAACAAAGATACCTGCACTTCCCTTCCTGCTTAGCCTTTCAAAAGGTCATCAGTCCTGAACATCTAGTTCCCAGCTTCAATCACCTTGCAAACATGCTTCCATTGCAGCTATAAGATCACTCTATTTGTCCCATTTTTTCATTTACTTTGTTCTGAATACTATATGCATTTAAGAAAGGTGACATTTTTTTTCCTTTTAACCTTTTAATTTCCCTTTGTCTCTATTTTCTACTCTTTCAATGCTTATATACTCTGTCCCTTCCTGTCTCAATCTAGATACATTGTCAAAACAGTTAACTTGCTATGCCATCATAACCATTTTTATCAAAAGTCTAAGTTTACCCCTTCCAAATGCTCTCCCTCTCTAGTTAAGAGCCCCTTCTATAGCCCTCATTATCTGATTCACCAGGACATATGTTCCAGCAAATTTCAAATGAAGCCCAACCTCCCAGAACAGCCCCATTCTACCTTAGTACTAGTGCCAGTGACCCATAAACCAAAACCAAATCCTCCCATTCCAATCTTTAAGCCATTACTTGAACTCCTTAATTTTATGTACATTATGCCAATTTGCTTGGGACTCAGGTAGGATGTCTGAAATTATCACCTTGGAGATTCTGCTTTTTACTTTAGCTCATAATGTGCAAAATCTTTTAGCAAAACCTCCTTTACATTCTTATCAGTATTGTTAATATAAACATGGGACAACAGCAACTGGATCTCTCCCCTATGGCTCCAGGTTTCCCTCCAGCCCCAAGGAGATATCCATAATCCTGGCATTGAAACGCAACACAACCTTTAGGACTCATGCCCATAGCTGCAAAGAATGTTATAGTGCCCCCTAATTATACTGTTCTCTATCAGTATTATGTTCTTATTTCTTCCCCCTTCTCTTGAATAGCTTTCTGTACCACGGTGTCAAGTCGTTCATCCTCCCTGCAGTAATCTCATTCATTTAAGTTACAAGAACCTCTTTACTGTGGGACAATTGTAGGGCCTTAGCTGCCTGATGGGTTTCCATTATCCTCCTCAGCCATAGTCACACCCATCTGAGTTTGATCACAGACCAAGTTTAAATGATTTAATCTAAGGAGTGTGACTGCCTTCTGGAGCAAAGTATGCAGGTAACTTTGTTCCTATCTCATGCAGTAATATTTCTACAGCTCAGATTCCAGATCCTGAACTCAAAACTGAAGTTGCTCAAGCTACAAACACTTGCTAGAGATGTGTTCACTATGGATCTCCTTGGTGTCCAGAAATCCTCACATGCTGAAACTACAATCCATCATCCAATCTGCCATCTCTGTTGCAGTTTATTTGATGATTAATTAATTAACATCACTCCAATATCCTCATAGAGTCATAGAGTCATAGAGATGTACAGCATGGAAACAGATCCTTCGGTCCAATCTGTCCATACCGACCAGATATCCCAACCCAATCTACTCCCACCTGCCAGCACCCGGCCCATATCCCTCCAAACCCTTCCTATTCATATACCCATCCAAATGCCTCTTAAATGTTGCAATTGTACCAGCCTCCACCACTTCCTCTGGCAGCTCATTCCATAAAACAGCAAAGGCAGTAACTGTGCAGGTTTTCTCTCTCTCTCTCTCTCTGTCCTGCAATGACCTCACCATGTGCTTCCTTTGTTCTTTCAAAACTGCTGTTGTTTTGACTTTTTTTTTCAAAATGCCAAAACAATGCAACAGCATATGAAACAGTAATTGCTGCTCCTGGAATTCAAGGAAACCACCTTCAGCACCTAAAATGCCTCAAAAAAAGGAGCAGCTGTTACAGGCAGAAATTTTTCCTGTCCTCCATTTTGGATTACCTTCATTGTACTTGAAGAATTCCCACTCCTTTCACTTTATTGTACTATTTCCACTTTTAATGCATTAGTATCAATCTTATGCCTAATCAGCTTTTTTTTCTTAAAAAGTGATACCTTAGCTTTTTGGCGTACTGGGAAGGGGATGTCTTGTATCTCTCAGAAAGGCCAACATTGAGGGTGATGGCACGGATATCAGAGAGTAAAGGTCAGCTATATCATCATTATGGAGAACAATTGATTTCCTGTTGTGTGCTACAGGGACACTCAGATCATCCAGATGGAAGCTTCTGCAAATTTATGTAACTCTATTTAATATAACTGACAAGTAGATATGCCTCTGTAGCCGATTGTAATCTCTACCCTTCCTCATCTCATGTTCCCCTCTGCACATTACAAAAGAACTAGAAAAATTTCTGCCAATTCCTTCATCTTCTAATTCATCCAGCACTGAAATACTAACTCCACTATGTTGACTCTCCTTATCATGCATCTGATTAGACAGCTGAACTCTCAGCATGAGAGAAGCAGCCACAACTGATGGTTGGAGGGGAGAGAAAATACAAAGCAGAAAATGAGTAACAAAGAAAATGTGAGGTGGAATATGAGGGAGGCCACATTCTTCAGCGATTCAGTAATCATTTACACTCAGCTGAAGCACTCAAATCCAATGATTATTGTTTTCAGAAGTGAGATGACCAAGGCGACCAAATATACAGGGGCCAATTTCCCTCCCTGTCTGATAATCCAGTCCTTAGGATTTAGGACAAGATCCCTGGGTATGGGAGGCTGGGTATCAATGGGGTCAGAATCCTCCAATTCCATACCATTGCCTTATACTAGACCAATGGAAACATTCTTATAAAACCTGAGGACAGTTCAACAGAAATAACTAGTCTTCTGGCATCTAACCCAAGTGAACACTTTTCATATACAATCACAGTCTGAGGTGTGTTGATTTATGTAGACCAATAGGATTTGCTGATCCTTGAGTCACCGCTGAAATTATCCTGGCTTCAGACTGGCATACTCTACTTCAATTTGCTTCACTGAGAATATTGAGGTGTTTCTAAAGAATAACCCTATGGTTTATCAACCTTCATGTATCTCTATCACTGAGTACGCCCTGACCACCAACTTCGGGAAATTGAATATTCACATTGATAGACACTCTGCATGAATGAAGTAGATGCATTCAGCAGTGCTTGTGGACGTAGCCAAACACTGTTGTAGCCTATTCAGGTTGGCATCCCTTCAGCAATACTCCTCTTCTTCCTCCAGCAGACCAGAAGAGGGGATTGTCATTGGGAAACCCATTATCAGTGACAGTGGTGATACAGAAAACCACCACAGAGAATAACAGAAGTGCTATTTTAAACTGAAGTCTCAGAAGATTATAAACTAAGAAAAATGGCAAAGCATTAAGAAAACCAATCATTTGATCATCTTCTTTGACTCTTCAATCTCCCTCCATCCCCACCACATCTGATCTTTAGTGATGTAGGATCTCACCATGTATGTGGGCATGATTTTAATCTCATATTGCACCAGAATCATAACCAGAAATGATGTAGGCCGGTGAAGGAAGTCAATCTTGAGTAATTTAATAGAGATCCTTACACTTCAGGTTTTCTGTATAATTTCACAAGGAATTCTGCAATTGGCATAAATAAGACAGACAGCCAACATTATTGAGAATCTGGAGTGAAATCAATATTCAACTGGCTCACACCAGTTTTTAATCTTCACAGAGACCTCATCCCATTCTATTTACCTACTCCCACTCAGTTACCATGTCCCTCTGTTCCCACCTCATTCATGCATGCATGCATTGTATTGTATTTGTGTTTTGTTTGACATTCAAAATTGTCATTCTTTACTATCTTCTTCAAAATATATAGATCAATACTGACTCTGGTTTCATCACAATCGGCAGAATTGCAGTGTGTTGCCCAAAGAGTTACGTTTGAGTTTGATAATAAATATGTTCAATCATTCATTATCACATAATAACAATGACTATTCTGTCCGTGTATGTATCCTTTCTATTGGCAGCTTCTGTACAGCAGTAGGAATCCAACATAAATTGCCTCCCCCACCCACATTCCAGAAAATTGAGCTCAAGTGTATGTTACAAGTCAGCACAGATTATGAAAATGTTTCAGCTTGTGAGGAAGAGAATAAGGACAAACTATCAGTATAAGATAGTCACTTAAAAATCCAGTGTAATGTGGAATTCACCATGACAAGGGATGGTTGAAATAAATCATATAGATGCATTTAATAGGAAACTAGCTGAGGAAATCAGAGGGAAAGGGATAGACACAGTTGTAATTGTAGATTTAAATGAGAGAAGTTGAGAGAAGGCTTGAATATAGCACGAACACTGATATGGACAGGTTGGGGTGAATTGCCTCTGGCTGTGCCATCTATCCGGAATACAGTAGCCCTTAAACCGTATCCATCTTAATGGTGTGGATGGGCACAATTAGTCCTTATGTACCTCATTCAAGTGCTTGACACACTCAACTTAACCTACCAGGGATGCCAGCATTAGCTTTAATTCCTGTTGCCTTCAAATATCATTGACATTCAGAAACTGAATTCCACTGTTTCTCTAGCCCTGCCACTTGTTGTGTGGATGACAGGAGTGCACGATTTATTTTTTAAGCATATCTTTGCATTCATTGTTTTATACAAGCACTACCTTCTGACTGATATAATAAAAGAATAACAGACTGCAGTCTACATTAAGAGCTGGTTAATTCTATTAGGTATTTCAGTGCTTGTGGTTTATGTTCGAAGTGTACACAGAGAGTGGTTAGTGACTGGAATATATTGCCAGGGGTACTGGAGGAAGCAGATACAATAGAGGTGTTAAAGGGAATTTTAGATAAGCACATGAATAAGCAAGGAATGGAGAGCTATGGACCATGGGCAGGCAGAAGGGTTTAGCTCACTTAGGCGCCATGTTCAACACAACATTATGAACCAAAGGGCCTGTTCTTGTGCTGTATTGTTCTATGTTCTATGTAGTTAGTACATTTTCCCTTTCATCTGCAGCAATCTTTCAGTTTTCTGTTGATTAATCCAACTGTATGTTGCTTATCTTAAAAGGGACATGAATGGATATACTCAAAGAAAACTTTTAGAACTGTATGGGGAATGTGCAGAGAAATAATATTACGTATGGCTCTTTTAGAGAGCTGATACAGACCAGATGATTTGAATAGATCTGCTTTTGATTAGCAACTTCTGTGGAACTTCCCCACATCGTCACTGTAACATAATCAAAAGGACACCTTGAACCAGTTCCGCAATTCAATTAGATCATGGTGACAGTTTCATGGTCAACTATAACATGACCAAAGCTCGAAATTTTCAAATTACTACATGTAACCAACTTTGAAATACCTGAATTAGGGCCATATCTCACTTGCTGGAATTTCTGTAGGATCATTTGTTTCAGACAGAAACTACTGCCTAGTTTACAGAACTGTCTGATAGTGCAAAGTTACTGTTGAACTGCATGTTAACTAATTGAGAGTGTTACTCTATTCTTAAAGCTACTATATGATATCCTCCTCATATCGCCTATCATTGCATCGCTGAACACGGGCTAGTTACATTGGTGAATCCCTCTCTCTGGTGGCCACAACCATCATGCAAAATTAGTTAAAGATAATCATGACAACTCAGTCCTCTCTGGGCTCCATGTATATCTGTCGTTCTTTTAATTTGTCTCCTGCTAATGTCAAGTCATCCAGAGAGGCAGATTTGAGTTCTGTTTTCTCCATGGATGCTGTACTGACCTGCTGAGCATTTCCATCACTCATTCAACCCTAATGCTAACCTAAAGGCATTCTCGGGAATAAGAGATATCATATGGTGATGACATGCTAGACTGTACAGAACACATAAACAAGGCTGGCACTCAGTGCAGTACAAAGGAAACCCAACATTATTAGGAGATTCTGATGTCTTAAGCTAAGACCCTATCTGTGTACTCAGGTAGATGTAAAAGATACTTCATCTTCCCTTCCCCAATCAGTGCCATTAGTCTATCAAAAGGAAGAATTTTCAATGTCCTGGTCAACATTTAGTCCCCAACCTACACCAGAACAGGTTATATGTATTATTGCTGTTTGTGTGTTTTGTTGGCCTCCATCAAAGTTGACAAAATCCTAGCTCTGACAAAGATTATTTTGCCTTCTTTTCCTAAAAAGAAATTGATGTTATCCTCCATCTTGTGTCATTTCATGCCTCTAGCCTGTTCTGTGAACGGTATGAGATTGATGGCACTGCAAATGACCAAGGTTTTACTGTGAGGACAGTGAAGACACCGTCTGTTATAACAATAGATAGTGATGATCTGTGCATTTGATTTTTAATTTGTGCCACTGTGCAATTGCAGAGACAGCATCAGCTGGAGAATATAATAGTGGGGTTAAAATGGGCTTTGGATGGGGAAGATACGTCAACATTCCAATTTTTACTCATTTTCCAATAATCTTTACTCAAGTAGGAAGGTCGAGTGAAATTAAGATCAGCAGTGTTGACTCTCATTGGTGGCATTACCTGTTCGAACTCAATTTATGAGCTTTACATGTAGAAAATGGATACCCTAATCCATAAATAAGGCATTTCAGAGCACCAGGGAAAGGTATCCCACAGGGCTTGGATGCGATATCTCAGAACATGTGGACAAAGTCATGCAAAGCACTTGGTAAGACAGCTCAGAATATTTGGACAAGAAACACATAGTGCTTGGACATGGGTCTCAATCTGTGTATGGATAATATATTTCAAAATATTTGGACTGCAAATCTCAGAGATATTGGGTAAGGTATCACTGAGCACTTGGACAAACTCAAAACATGTAAACAAGACTTATCAAAGCAAGAGTCATGGATTTCAGAGGAGAAAATCAGGACAAGATGCATAATAAAGACATAAACTTACAGCAGGAAAAGAATCCAAGATGAAGGTAAAAAGATATGAAAAGGTCCAGAAGGACTAATTTTGAAATGTTGCTAAGTGGTCCCAAAAAGGATGAAGGAATTAGTTCCAAAATTAAGTTGCTAATATGTTAATGTATTTATGAAACTAATCAGAAAGCCATTCCTAGATTCACCAGGTATGAAAAGGTTTCAGATTGGTTTTTCCTTACTAACATTCAATGGCTGCAAGCTATTGATGTTGCTCTAATGCATTACATTGAGCAGACGATGTTATATCTTAAAACAGAAGGAATTATATTGGATTGACATAAATCAGAAATGATTCAGGATTATATTAGAATAAGCAGGCTCTGAGAAGCTCTGATAATATGCAGGTACCATTGTGGTCAGAAATGTTTCAAAGCCTTAAGCACAGCCTTTAAAGTTTTTGATACATATAGCTTTGAATCTTTCAGCTGAATAACAGGAAAGCAGCAGAGATTTAGAGAGGGGTTTTAATTTTATTTTCATTGAATTCACTTTCCTTTGATACATTTCCTTGTTTGTTTCTGTTACATTGTGTTCTCTATTATAAAATTTCTTAAAAAGAACAGACCGTTAACAGGCGATCTGATGCTCCTTTGAATATAATGCTGTCGCATTTTTTAATTCATTGCTGGTTTGTGAGCACTGCCGGTAAGGAAATTTCTAATCTAATTTTCATTCAGACATCAACTGCAGATGGCTCAAGAAAATGGCTATTAGATAAGACTGTAGTCTATGGTGAAGACCAGCGTTTGTTCTAATCTCCTTTTGGTTAGGCTGCATCATAGAGAAGGAGTCACCAGGTAAGGATAGTGGGTTTCTCCCAGAAGGAGTATTAGCAAATTAGTAGGGTTTTTAGAACATTTCAACACACTTACTAACATATGCATTTTATCTTCCAATTTTATTTGAACTAATCTAAAGTTCTCAATTAGCAACAGTGGGATTTGAACTCTGGATCATTTGTTCAGAAATCTTGATTGCTGACTCAATAATTTAACCACAACATTGCCATGGCCTATTTGTTATTAACACTGTTATTTAGTCTATTGTTACTTGCAGATACTCTTCTCAGACTAGTATCTTTCCTGTACAGGGTAAAGTTGGAAATTCACATAATGGAGTGTGTGTGTCTGCCTGCTCACAGACACTGCTCTGTTCCCCAAACAGCTGTTTTATTTCTAACCTTCATACTGCATATAGGCAGGCTCAGCTCTCCTGAAATTAGAAATGAATCTCTTTTTAGATTATCCACATTTCAAACTAACTTTTCTTAATTTCTGGTATCATACCAGGCCAGTACTGATGCCCATTCATGTACTGTGACACCACTTCTGGTAGGGAAAACTTTAGCACAGCCAGAACCCAAGCTGATATTGGTTGAAATGCGGTGGTAAACTAGCAATCTGAAAGAAAAACACACTTCCTCCAGGGATCAAATTAAATAAATTATTGATGTGTACCTAAACAAATTGCACTGCATTAATTAAAAAAGATATGATGAGGAGAGGACGAACATTAATCTTGGGATGGCCCAGTGGCTCAATAGTTAACACTGCTGCCTCACAGAACCAGGGACACAAGTTCAATGCCACCAGTGGGCAATTATCTTTGCGAGGATTTCCTCCAGGTGCTCTCATTTCCTCCCACAGTCCAAAGGTGTGCAAGTTATGTGAAGTGGCCAAGATAAATTGCCCACAGTGTCCAGGGGATTTGCAGGCTAGTTGGATTAGCCAGGGGACATGCAGGGTTATAGGAATTGGATCTTGTTGGGATGCTCTTCAGCTGGTCAGTGTGGACTCAATGAGCCAAATGGCTTGCTTACACACTGTAGGCATTCAATGATTCCCTGAACTGGAAGAAGTTTAGATTAGCCACGTATGGGCTTATTAGATCCCTGTGCCTGAATGAAATCATAGACTCATAAATCATAAAATGGTCACCTACATGAGCATCAAAGGAGGTTCAGACAAGCTGGCTCCCTGTAAGAGTAATTTATTGAGTCCCATTCGCCTGCCCTTTAAATGTATTCATTCAGATGCCTGTCTGATTCCCTTTTAAAAGCTATGATTGCATCTGCCTCGACCACCCCACTTCCAGGCAGTGTATTCCAGATTGTAATTACATGTCATTCTGCTATACCGCAACAGTTGTGTTCCCCTGCGACCTCACGCTGTAGAAAATCCCCGTTTTCCCTTTCAGTAGAAAGTTTGTGATATCCAAACAATATCCACAATTCATCAATCACGTTATAGCAATTTGCACTGATATAGCAGTACCCACTGATACAGCCTGTACCCACACTGAGAAAATATTTCCATATATCACTATTGTTCTCTTGCCAATCGCCTGAAATCGATGTCTTCAGGTTTTCAACTGATTTCAAGTCTCTCCCATTAATTTCATTCTTGGAATGATGTGACTTTCTCTCTCCACCAATGGTGACAACATCTAGCTGTGAGTAAACAGAGCCAAGTAATCACTAGTGCATTATCTTTGCATTAATTGCATTTTCTTTATTTTCTTGTTTTTATTTGCATTTTGTGTACACTGGAGAACTTGTAATGTGATCGTGTCTGCTGGTGTCTGTTGATCATTAGCTAGAAAAAGACATAAAACTTGCCTGATTTTGTTAAAAGGCAATTGCATTACACTATTCTGTCAGGTGGCCACAATATGTTACACTTGTACAGGGAGGTGACACTTTGGTGTCATATTTACTTTGCCTACTGTAGACTGTTGGTTAGACTGGAAAGCAGTGCCACGAATACAATATAGAAAGGAAATGCAACCGCAGAGTTTCCTAAAGTTCACCTTGAGATATTGACAACAAACAGAAATAAGTGACAGAAGTACACTATGTTGTAATTTTAATGGTTTACTATGTTGCTTGTACAAAGACTTCATACTGGCTGAGGTTACTATGAAGGCCCCTCCTTCTAAAAGTCTCCTCTCACCTGAGGCATGGTGACCCTTAGGTTGGTCCACCATTGGTTGTTTCTCATTGCTGAGAGAGCAGCCCTATGGTCCTCCAGGACTATGGTGACTTTACTTATTAAAGAAGATTTACAATGCAATAGGCTGCTGTGTGGCCCTTCATGGCTCTGTAAGGACAAACTGGATGTAGGGATTACTTTGGCTGCAGTGACAGGCATTTTACTTATTGCATATTTGAAGAAGAAGTGTTAGAGATCTAAACCTACATGCAGGTTACTAAGATAAAAGTGAAACACTGCTGGAACATTGAAATAGAAACAGAAAGTGCCAGACAAACTCAGAGGGTCTGACAGCAACTGTGAAGAGGGAAATAACGTCAATATTTGGAGCCTGATATGACTCTTCTTCAGAACTGAAATAGTGTTTATAGTTACAGCAAAATGCTGGATATTCCAACTCTGTGTACCAGTCAGCTGCTACAGTCCTCTTCATAAAGAAAATCCAACAGGTATTCTGTTCATATTTTGAACATAGAGCGGTTCTGGTGGGTGTGTGCTTGGGAGCCAATGGGTCTGGAAAGGAATGAGTGAATCCACTAAAGGATTGGGCAAAACCTCAATGGCCATTGAAGCTGATTTCAGTCATTCAGGAAATCAATTCTAAACCATTCTAGCCTGATGCAAATCTTAACAGATCAGTAAAGTCCAGTGACACACAATGCTCCAGCATTATTATGCAGAACATCAAGCAGGAATTTGAAAGGAAACATACCAATGCTGGAAATGGAAAAGTAAACATGTAAATGAAAGGGACCAAACCTATTACAGTAAAATGGTTGCCATTGTGATGTAGTTTCCAAACTTCAATGGTCTACCTGAAAACAGATTCTTTGATTTTCAGCAGATAGGCTCTTTTATTTATATGCCAGAAAATATTTGCTGGAATTCTCTAGTTTACAAGGAGGCTGAAACTGTCAATTGCAGCATTGTGTTCCTGTCTTCAGCCCTTAGTAGCAAAGCTTACAACATTTTATTTGTGCAGATTTAATGTATGGTTTTAACTTCATGGAGATCTAAATTCCTGGTCCTCAGAATTCCACTGGGGTCTACTCCACTCGTACTTGTGTGTAGGAATGGAACCCCACCTGTGTCTAAGACCCAAACATATCCAGTCACAAGCCCAGAGTTCATTTAATAGCGAAGACATGTTGCATCATGGCTGCAACAGTGCTCCCTTCCAACAAACCACTGGTGGACTATAACACCAGAGTCCTGCATCTTCAACGCCAGAATACAAGTCTGAAAAAAGCATCTTCCCTTCTACTGCCAATGGAGAAATGTGCCTTTTTAGGAAGCTAATCTCTGTAACTGCAATCTCTTTCTTTTCCCATATTTGCAACTAGTTGGTGTGAAACACAGTGGCTCCCAGGAGCCCCCCAGTGGCTGGTTATGCTGGGCCATTGGTATAGATATGCAGGCATGAGGCAATGAAAAGAAAACAAAGCAAGTGAGAAAAAGTAAGAACAAGAGAGTGAGAAGCATCAAATGCTAAACAAAACTAAAATGGTACTAAGCATCTATTTCCTAATGCTGAATGGTAATTCTTGGCCGAGAGATCATATAATCAGCCAGTGGTCATGATGATCTGAAATGTTCCACATTGTTGGTAGCATTTGCTTCATTGACACAAATCAATAACTACACATTTTCATTGTGAAAAGCCACCTGGTAACTTCTGAGCTCTGCCTCATGTCACGAATGGTGCTTAAGAGAAGCACCTGAAAGGCATTTAGCAGATTAGTACTACTGAAATGAATTGTTCACAGTGACTACAATTCAAAAGTACTTCATTGACTGTAAAGTGCTTTGAGATATCCAGTGGTGTATGAAAACCGTTGTATAAGTATAGATTTTCTTTTGCATTTTGGGTGAAGACTCCCTTCTAACAAATTTGAAAGAGGTACCTTTCAATTTCTACTTTCTTATTTGATTCCAGGAAGGAAGATATATATGAGACAAGCCCTCACCAGATATTTAACAAAGAAAATGCCAAGGAAAAGATGTGCCTTCTTGAAATTTGAATACCAGCCATAATCTCTGGTTTTATTTACTGTTAAAAAAATCCTGACTAAACATATTTGCCCTGACTAAAATTGAAACCTTACAGAATTCCCAAGTGTCAAATCAAAACTGGAAAATGTCCCTTTCCTCTCTGCTCCCAATTCCTCAATACAAAATCCTGAAACAAGACGGCTTTGTAATAGTACATCAGAAGCCTGATTTCACCAAAATGTTTTCCCTTCCATATTAGCATCCTAATAAACAAAGCTTAAATCTCCCAGTGATCCCAAACTATTGTTGCTTTGACAGACTTCAATGGGGGCGTTCATTCCATGATTTTAGCTGTAAAACAAATCGATTTTATAAATCAAAAATCCCTTAATCAACAATAAATATTTTGTAAAATGCAATACATCTAACCTCGAGAGGCTGTCAGACTCCACTCATTCATAGCTCCATAATTTTTTAAAAAGATTTCTTCGTAAAATTTCACCCTATAAATTACAGCTGAAAGTATGGATCTATTTTGGATCTGTTTTAGAGTACATGGGTCACACATTTCACTTGTATCAACGCCAACAAGGCTAGGAAATACTATTATTTAATATTGCCAGCTTGGAGAAAAGGTTGAAAAACACTAAAACTTTATATTTGAATTCTATATTCACATATCAGCATTCTCAGTTATGCTGAGGATTTTTGGAAAATGGAACTGATGTTGATACTATTCTATTCAACGCAAGATAGTCAACTAGTAAGGTAATCAATCATAGCCAGAATATGGAAAAAAAGAAGTCCAAATAGTCTGTTTTGTGCATTTTTTTCACTACTCCTGTTATGTGTCATAGGGGCCTCGTCATAATCGCCATGCAGTCTGAATCTATGATGTGCTCCAAGAGTAAGGGTCCTGATGGAGTTAACAGTTCATTCTATGCAAATCAAAGCTCTCTAGAAAGCATGAGATCAATTTTAACTAGTCACAATACAATTGATCAGTATCTTTTTTTCTATTTAGCACAATGTCATTTACGAAAGATAGGGGACCAGTGAGGAAACATTGAATATCACAATGGTCAGTGAAACTTGGGGATGAGCACATTAGCTGGGCAATGTGCAGACAACTTGTTGGTGTCTGATAACTGCATTGAAATAGGAGTGATTGATATTATCACTGAATGCTTCCGAATGGTCTCACTGATTACAAATAAATAAAGGACATTTCATATCTCTGATTTTACCTTGAAGGTATCATGTAACTCACAATAGCTCATTAGTCATTCCATGATGAGACCAAGGCCAGAATCTGCCAGTAGTGCATAAGTTCACTTATCTCAGCAATACACTCTCTCAAGCTGTCCGTGCTGACAAGACACTTGCAAGAACTGGTAAAGTAAGTATAATCATTAACAGAATTTGAACAGCAGTTTGGGAAAGAAGAGGAGTAAATCTGCCTACCAACTGAATGCCAATAGAGTAACCGTGCTGTCCACTCTGCGCTGTGCTTGTGAGATGCAGACTGAATACGAGAGTCAGAAGCTGAATTACTTTCATGTGCATTGTCTTCCGAAACTTTGGAAGATAGGATGGCAAGAGAAAATACCAGGCATGGAGGTGCTCACCTGCGCTAGAATGCATGCCAATCATTTACACCATACTGAGAGTATCACAGCTGACTGAGTTAGACAGGTGATGTCGACACAATGCCTGACCCTCCCTTACCTACTGAAAATGTGAGCTTTGGGTTCACTCTCAAAGTGTTCAAAGAAGGTGATACAAGGAAATTGATGGCTTCATTTAGGAGTTATGAGTAGTTTGGAGTCTTGCGAGTGGCTTGCCTAGAATCTCTGTACCTTGTAAAACCTCTTTTATCTGCAAGCACATATTACAGGCAAGAAGATAATGCAAGAGGAGGAAATACTGAGCCAGTAACTCATTCAAAACTTAGTCATTGGCAATATCCTGTCCTGTTTGCAAACTAATCTTTTGGGTATAGATTAGCTTCAGTAGTCACCTTTATATCCCACTAAACACTGCAAATGATGAAAATTCTCATCTTTATATCCCACCAAACTCTGCAAATGATGAAAATTCTCATCTTTGCTTTCAAAGATCAACAAGATTAGTCATTCCAGATTCTTCACAAATGTATGAACAATCAATATTGTGCACAGTTTCCTATCAATTGTCATAACCACTAAGTTTGAACCTAAGATGCTCAACAAACTGTGGATTAATTATTTTAGCCTCTTTATTATAAATTGTATAATATAATTTGAAGTAAACCAGTGTCAAGATTTTTTTGTTCAAACAGATTAATGGCCAGTTTATTCCAAGATGTTGCTGAAAGGGAGTGAGAGTGAAAGCTGGAGTGGGATTTGGTTAGCTCAGTTAGCTAGACAGCTGATTTGCAATGCATAGTAATACCAACAGCACAGGCTTAATATCTACACCAACTGTGGTTACTATGATTATCCCACCTTTCTAAATTAAACTCCATCTGCCACTCCTCAGCTCATTTGCCCATTGTACTCTGAAGTAACCTTCTTCATTGTCCACTGCACCTTCAATTTTGATGTCACCCGCAAACTTACTAACAATACTTCCTATGTTCACATCCTCTGGGACTATGGTGGATTATACTTTTACCTATTGTTAATGGTTCATTACGAGTAAAGAGGTAAAGTGATTAACTAAATGAATTATAGATGCCAGGGTTAAAACAAATCCAGATAGGACAAAGAATACTTCTAAGGAG
This sequence comes from Chiloscyllium plagiosum, assembly GCF_004010195.1. Classification (NCBI taxonomy): domain Eukaryota; kingdom Metazoa; phylum Chordata; class Chondrichthyes; order Orectolobiformes; family Hemiscylliidae; genus Chiloscyllium; species Chiloscyllium plagiosum. The sequence continues at coordinate 28,078,749 of NC_057738.1, forward strand.
TCAGTTCCAAGAAAGCTCTATTATGTACCATTGCAGCACATTACGTTTTGCAGAAACACAGATCCAATAGCTGCAAAGGCTTCTTATACAGGCAGACTGAGCAGAACAGCAGCTTTTGGGAAGAATTCAAGATTCCTTCTTCTTCATTAGTTCTGTGATTTTGTGACTTCAAACTGCCTGACTTTCATTTAACATAGCAACATTCAGTTTCTGTAAACCTTCTCTCCCTGGTCAAACACTTCCACCATCACCAGTTTCCACAGTACCCTGACTACTGTGAGGATATCTTCTCACAGCCCTTCCTCATGGAGTACTGCACAGATGAAAGATGTGCAGTTTTTTTAATATACATTTTCATACAATTTGCAGAAGTCTGTCGCAGGCTATTGAGTCACCTTTTCAACTTTGATAGCTAATTAACCCAGGTTCCAAAGCCAGTTTCATTCATTGTCTTCTTAGCTGAGACAATCAACTTTTCAAATGCTTTAGCAATTCAACTTGAATTGCTGCTACTTTGATATCTCCTAAGGCAGGGAGAGCTGTTGCATCTTCAATGGACACATTGTGTTCCCCAAGATTTGATGAATTCTAAATGTCTTCCTATGCCATTTGAAGCAGTGAAAATACAGTTTCAATAACTTCAAACTCATCCAATATAACTTTTTGACTTAATTTTTAGTGTACAGATTTTAAACAGAAATGTTTTAAACTTTTTTTCTTAGAAATCTACAATATCAGAATAACACAGTCATAAGATTCTTTGGGGTTTGATTAGATCAGTTGGCTGATTTGGAATGCATAATAAAACCAAAAGCATTGGTTCAATTCCTGTATCAGCTGAGGTTACCATGAAGGACTCTCCTTCTCAACTTTTTCCCTCACCTGTGGAGTGGTGACCTTCAGGTTAAACCACCATCAGTTGTCTCTCTAATGAGAGAACAGCCCTATGGTCCACTTGGACAATGAGGACTTTAGCTTAGTTAAGACACCAGTGTCTTTGTAACCATGTGACACACTTTGTCAATCAGGTACTAGCATGAGCCCATATAAACTATAAACTAAATATCAATAGCGGAGAAAATGTCAAAGTCTATTTTGAAAGACATGATAACAGGACATGTGAAAAGCATTAACAGTATTGGACAAAGCCTACATGCATTTATAAAAGGCAAATCATGCTTAACAAATCTACTGGAGTTTTTTGAGGATGTAACTAATAGAATAGATTAAGGAGAACCAGTGACTATGATGTATTTGGATTTCAGATAGCTTTTGATAAGGTCCTTCAGAAGATGTTAGTGAGCAAAGTTAAAGTAGATGAGATGGGAGTAATGTATTAGCATGAATTGAGAATTGGTTGACAGACAGGAAAAAACAAGTGGTAATGGTGGCAGGCAGCGACTAGTAAGGGAACATAAGTTCTTGGGCCTCAGCTGTTCATGTTATATAAATGACCTGGATGAGGGAACCAAATACAACATTTCTAAGTTTGTGGATGACATAAAACTGGGTGGGATTGCGAATTGTGAGGAGGGGGGCAAGCAGCCTTCAAGATGATTTCATCAAATTATGACAGATGCAGTGCAATGTGGCTGAACTAAAGGGTCTTTTTGGTATGATAAACTGAAATAAAAAGTATTATTTCAATGCTGATATATTAGGAAGCATGGATGTACAAAAGGATCTGTGTGTCCTTATATACCAGTCAATGAAAGTTGGCAGGCAGGTGTAGCAAGCAACGAGGAATGCAAATATTGCAAGATTTGAATCCAGAATGTTTTACTGAAGTTTCACAAAGTGTGACCACAGCTGGAGTATTGTATGCCATCCAGGGTATCATGCGCAGTTTGGTCTCCCTACTTAAGAAAGGATATACTTCCCATAAAGGGATTGCAGCAGAGTTTCACAAGGTTGATATAGGGGATAGCAGAACTGTCTTATGCAGGGAAATGAGTTTGACTGGACTGATATTCACTAGAGTTTAAAAGGATGAGAATGAATCTGATGGAAATATCTAAAATGGCAACAAGATAGACAGTCCAGATGCAGAGGCACAGTCTCAGGATATGAGGTAGACCATTTAAGACTATGATGGGAAAACATTTCTTTCCTCAGAGGGTATTTAACCTGCAGAATTCTCTACCACAGGAAACTGTGGAGGCCAAGTCAGTGAATATATTCAAGGGATAGGTACATTTCTAGAATTTAAAGTAATCAAGGAATATGGAAGGAAAGCTAGAAGATGGCATTGAAATAGAGGACCAGCCATTGTACAATTGAAAGGTGGAGGATGTTACTCCTGCTCCTATTTTGGAAGTTCCTATGTTTCTATACATTCCAGCCACAATGATAGTCCATTGTTGCTTTCTTTCTTAGTTTTCCATTGCAGATATTTTGCTATGATTTTCTATTATCACCTGGTGCACAGTTAACATTCCTTGCCAGTAAAACAGACGATTTTGTCAAGCCACCTCATTACATATAAACACAGTTGCCATGACAGCAGGTCAGAGGTAGGAATTCTACAGCAAGTAACTCACCTTCCAAGTCTGTAAAGCTTGTCCACCATTGACAAGGCACAAGTCAGAAGAGTGATGGAATACAGCCCAGTTGCCTGGATGAGTGCAGCTCCAACAACACTCAATTAGCTTGACATCACCTCGAACACTTGTTTAGCACCACATCCACAAACATCTATTCCTTCTACCAATGACGTTCAGTTAGCAGCAGTGCATACTTTTCCAAAAGATACACTACAGAAATTCACCAAGGCTCCTTGGACAGCACTTGCCAAACCCAGGATAATTTTCATCTCGAAGGACAAGGAGTAAATGGAAAAAGCAGCACTTGTAATTTTCCCTCCAAGCCATTCACCATCCTGACTTGGAAATAAACCATGATTCTCAGTATCACTGAGTCAAAATCCTAGAATTCCCTACTTAATAGCATTGTGGATCTACCTACAGTGCATGGACTGCAGCAGTTCTAGAAGGCAGCTCAACATTGTCTTTTCAAGGGCAACTAGGGATGAGCAATAAATGTTGCTGTGACATGCACATCCTGTGATTTTTCTTTAGTTTCTAGGATTTTGTTAACGGGCTATTTACCTGCCAGCGGAAATCAGAAGTAATTCATTGGATGTGAAATGTCCTAGAATCAAGAGAGGTGTATGTTTTCTACATTTGGATTTTTTTAATGGAAAATTAATTATAATATCCAAAGAATTGTCATAAATAGACAAACAAATTTTTAACAGGTAGGCCTATTAAGCCAAATTCATATTGGTTACACAATTGGCAACAAAGTGATATCAAAGTGCTATTGTCTTCAAGCACATTGTTGTTGTGTTTTCCCCTTGGGATTTGAAGTTGGAAACCACTACCTGAAAGTACCTACCTAGCATATGGCATCTGAAATACAAAGCCATCTCTTACATTTGGCTTCACTGCCATTGCAAAATGTAAATGATATCAAAAGAAGAAACAACGATGATTTGTATCCATGTAGCACTAACAATATTATGAAAATATTCCTAGATATCACGTAAAGTACGACCAATATAAATGGAACAGTTAAGGCAAGATTGAGGTAAAATAGCTCAGTTTTATTGGTGAAATAGATTTTTGGCAGACTTGAAGAGTTGGACATGTTGCAAAGGACAGCTTTGGGGTGCCAATTCTGCAAGGCAAGGCTGTGAACATATAAAGGTCACTGTCTTCTTTTCCACTTACATGATGAGATACCATACCAAATGTGCAAGAAAAGGACAGCTGGCGCCTGGGAGCTCTGCTGAATCCCATGTGTGAGGGAATACATCATAACCTAGTGAGTCAAACATTCTGATGACACAGGAGCTGTGTTTTGTAAAATGTCAGTAAACAAGGGAAATTGAGAAACTGATTTTCTTATGATACATGAGAATCGGACACATCATTGGAGAAACAATGATAGGTAGATTGGCTGTCTGGCTACTGTAAGTCAATTCACATGCACTAGCATGTTATTTGGTAGGTCCTAACATAATCATTGTAAGGCCAACTAGCAATTAATGCTTGGAGCACAAAATTGGATGTAGAACCTGTTGAATTTCTTCTGCTACTGGTAAGCAAAACAGCTTAATTGGTACGCATTCAGTTTACTTAAAAATCTCATGCAGGTTTATTGAACAGCTCAAATGACCACTTGCAGTTACAGATAACTATATTTGCAATCTCCTGCATGCATAACTCTGCTGGACTGCACATGACAGTTGGTCATGGGGTTTCATCCTAGTCTTTGACTCATGAACACACCCAACTCTTAAAGCAGAAATGCTGTAAGCAATCATGTTACAGATCCATTCTTTTAAATCCTTTGATACGAAAATACCTGCTATGTCATGGTCATGGTATCTACCATTAATTAGATGGACATGCAAATATGGAAGTTTTCTACAAAACAAAAGAGAGAAAAAGAAAGGTTGAGAGGGAATTATCGATAAGGGTCGGTGAGAAGGAATTCCTGGGAAGGTTTGGATACTTGGAGAGGATAGGGAAAGCAATACTCACAAGAAAAAGGAAAGACACAGAATGAAGAACAGAAACAGCAGCAAAAAATTATTAAAAACTTCAGAGGAAAAGAGGAGACATTGCATAAAAAGAGGTTAAATTAAGAGATGGCAAAGAAAGACACCATTGTGACAGATGGGAAAGGGGTATGCACAGCCTGCAAATTACATTGGTTTGTGAGTTACCAGACGGTTATGTAATGAGGGGCTTACTCTATAATGTAAAACTGATATATATTATTGCTTACCCATTTATTTTTGCCAATGGTGAATGCTGAATAGACATGAAATGTTTTATTCTGAGCATCTTATTTGGATTTAATAGTTTTTGTGTTACCGTTGGCAATAGTGACACTTAGAAACATGATTGATAGCAGAATGTAACTAAACAACGCCATTTAAAAGTAATAAAACATGCCTGAATCAAAATGAAACATGCTGTGTTCTTCCTAAAGCAAAGGATGATAAACTGAATGAATCCCAAAATGTTCTTTATGATTGCTCATTGCGTTAGTCCTGAATAGTGATCTTTGAAGGTATTGTACATACATTCTGTCATATAGGGAATGTATTGTCATTTCTGAGTAATGTACACAGTCACTAACAAGCAGTGCAATGGAGCATGTACAGGATGTGACACAGGCCATGTGGCATATGGCATTTGGGGGAGTGAAACACAGCCTGGAACTCACAAGCTGTTGCACAAATGATACTAATTCACCACCTCTGGCCTTTCTATAATGCAAAGGGTTATCTGCAAATGCTTATTGTGTATTATTTGAATCATAGCCACAATGAGCAGAATTCAGAGAATAGACAACAAGGGTACCTGAGGTGTAGAGATCACGTGACCTTCCTTGTAAAAGCACTTTGTTTTAGTTAGATTAAGATTAGGCCAAAATGCTACAAGGATCTTCTTAATATACTAAAGGAAACCCTCTTTACTGTGGAAAAACATATTTCAAATTTCCTTCCTGGCACCGGTGTAAGCTAATTCTCTAAAGAATCTTTCTTCTCAGATGATGTCACTTTCTGTTCCAAATCTTCCACTAATATTGCTCCTTAAAAATACAAAAAAAGGCATTTAGCATGCCTGCTTTCATTGATCAATCCTTTGAGTATTGGAGTTGGGAAGTCATGTTGAGGTTGTATAGGAGATTGGTAAAGCCTCTTCTGGGGTACTGTGTCCAATTCCGATTGCCTTTTATAGGAAGTATATTATGAAACTAGAGAGGATTCAGAAGAGGTTTATCAGGATGTTCTTGATTTGGAAGGTTAATGGTAAGTGTCTTTTCCCTAGGATGGGGGATTTCAAGACTAGGGGCATACTTAAAAGTGAGAGGAGATAGATTTTAAAAAGACATGAGGGACAGATTTTTTGCACAGAGGGTGGTTCACATCTGGAATTAATTTCCTGAGGACATGGTGGATGTGAGCATAGTTACAACATTTAAAAGACACTTCGTTATATACATGAATAGGAAAGATTTGGAAGTATATGGGCCAGAAGGAAGCAATTGGGACTAGTTTAGTTTTCAATTTTGTTCGGCGTGGACTGGTTGGACTAAAGGGTCTGTACCATGCTGTATGACTTGATGACCAATTGTTAACCTATTCTGTGATGCAAATTTCCTGCCCAAAGAGCTTCAATTTTCAGATGTATCACAAATGCTTACCTAGCTTTCCCAGAGCTTCATACTTAAATTCAGATGTTGATGGTGATGTTACTGAACTAGAGATAATGGCTGGCTGCTGATGGAATTTAATTTCAATGAATAAAATCTGGAATTTCTGAGTAGAAGGATAGTCTCAATGAAACCATCATCAATTGTCATGATTCACTAATGATCCTTCGGGAAGCAAATCTACCACCCTTACCTGGCTGGTCTACGTGTGACTCCAGATGCATGGCAATGTGATTGACTCTTACCTGCTCTCTGAAATGGTCTCACAACGCAGAATCATAGAATACCCACAATGTGGAATCAGGCCATTTGGCCCATCAAGTCCACACCAACCCTCTGAAGAGCATCCCACCCAGAACCAACCCACCATCCTGCATTTACCATGGCTAATCCACCTAGCATGAACTTCCCTGAACAAAGTCAGAAGTCACATGTCACCTGAGGAAGGGAGCAGCAGCTATCTGCAAACTTATGATTTTAAATAAACCTGGAGGACGATAACCTACTGTCACGTGACTTCTAATTTTATCCATCCCAGTCTGACACCAGCACCTCCACATCATGGCTTTCCTGAAAGCTACAGGCAATTTAGCATGGCCAATCCAAATAACCTGCAAATCTTTGGACTGCAGGAGGAAACTGGAGCACCCAGAGGAAACTCATGCAGACACAGTGAGAATGTGCAAACTCCACACAGTCACCCAAGGCTGGAATCGAACCTGGGTCCCTGGCACTGTGAGGAAGCAGTGCGAACCACTTAGTTCAAATGCAATTAGAAATGGGCCGTGAATGCTGGCCTTGCCAAACACAACCACATGATCATAAGAATAAAAGTGGCCACTCCTGCCACAATGCCAAAATTGATCTTAAGTAATAAATAACACCCTGTGTGATGGTAACGAATGAGAGCTATCCCACCTCCTCCTTCCTGATCATCTGCGGCCTTTTCAGGGTTCACTCCCATTGCCTTTCCACCACAGTCCAGCTGGGATTGGAACTGCTCTCACCTCATTCCATTGATTGCTATCCAATCAGAGCAAGGATATCACTGGTAATGGGTCCTCTCAAGGTGCCCTCCTAAGGAGCTAGCCCTGGCCCCTTTTAATTTCACATTTCCATTCTGATCCCAATGATAAGGAGCCTGTTGGCTGGCAGGGTATGTGGAGCTGCATGATGCCAACACTCTGAGTTCAATTCCTGCACTGTCACTGGGAAGGACTCTCTTTCTCAATCTTGCCTGAGGCCGAGTGACCTTCGGGTTAAACCACCACCAGGCGAAAGTGGGTACTGCAGATGCTGGAGATTCGAGTCAAGATTAGACTGTTGCTGGAAAAGCACAGCAGGTCAGGCAAAAGTGAGGACTGCAGGTGATGGAAATCCGAGTTCAGATTAGACTGGTGCTGGAAAAGCGCAGGTCAGGCAGCATCCGAAACGTCAATTTTCCTCAGATGCTGCCTGACATGCTGTGCTTTTCCAGCACCACTCTAATCTAGTCTTAAACCAGTGGTTTCTCCCTAATGAGAGAGAGCAGCCTATGGGTCCAGTGGGAGTTTAGCCAACTTACCCAGTTAACACTTGTAGCGACAGAAGATGCACCATGTAATTTTCAGCTATGGGCAGTGTTGGCAAATTGCCTTCCACCACTTTGCTTGACCACTCTCATTGCCTAGTGCACGGCGTCACAAGGACTAAACCAGTTACCCTCCTCGCTAGTGTGAAGATGCTAGCGTGGAACACTGAACCCAGAGAGGATCTAGCTTAGGGGCATTACACACTGCGCCACAACATAACCTCAAAGTAAAACAAAAAAAAACAAATGGGGCCAGATTTTCTAACGACCTGTTCACCTTCACCTCGCTCGGCGCAGTCGAATTGAACGAGTGGGTGTAGAAAAGTTGCGGTTTCCAAATAAGAATCGGTCCGCATTAATACAGCACTGTCTGGGGCGGGATCCAGAATAAGGCGAAACTGCATTAGTCCCAGTGAGTGGGAATTAACTTTGAGCGTGCGGGGAGTGGATGCATGGGGGGCATCGGTTGGGTGGCGACCATTGGTCGGGGACACGGTGCAAAGAATTGCCCTGGTTTGATCCGCCTCTTGCTGAAAAAGTGGGCGAAGATGTGGGTTTTTTTCCCCCCTGTATTTTTGCAGAGCGCAGAGGGAGGGAGGTTGTGGGAGAGAACTGCAAGTTGCAGCGTGTGAAAATGATTGGTCTGATGATGGGCGGATATTTCCCGGGGCTGCTCAACAGAATGTGATGAGGGTGAAGACGCAATGGGGAGAAGTAACTGACGTACTGGAGTCAGGTACCGAGACCAGCAGCAGCAGCAGCAGCAACTGCTCGCTCAGCTCGACAGCAGCACTCCGGAGCTAGAGGGGTGGTGTGTTGTGGTGGGGGGGCTGCTTTCGGCTCACCAGCTGCAATATAGCTCACCTTCAGCGCAAGAAAAAAACCCTACTGATCTCCAGCGCACATACACACACACATCTCTACCAAAGCGGGAGCAGAATGCAGCATTTAACACAACAGCCCCCAAGAAGATTTCCAGTTCGGTTTCGTTAATTCGCCAGGACTTCGCAGTTGATGTCTATTTGGAATGATGGGGACCTTCCCTCTTTCTCTGGGATTCGGTTGTCTTTTTGTGTTTTGCGCTCATTTGGGTTCCTCATCCCAAGGTAAGCTTGAGCCTTTTTTAATAAATAAAGCCCCTTTTTTTATGTCTAATCTTGCCAGGGATTGAGATTAAACAGAAAGAGAGGGGGGGTGGGGTTACATGTTGTTTACTTTTTTTAAAAAAAGCACCCTTGCTGATAATTGAGATTATTGAAATATGTTTACTCCTTTTATTTTTTTTGTTGCCGTGCGAAATCTTTGCTGGAAAACGAAGTACAGAATCAGGAGAAGGCAGAAAAATAGCGGGGTGGTCAGGGATCCGGGCTGCTGGCGAGGGGATGGAGTGGGTCAGTTATTTTCAGGTGAAAAGATTGACGGCATTCGAGCCGGTAAACATGCGTCGCTCTCTCCTGCAAAGCAAAATAAACACAACAGAACAGAAACGATGCGTTCGTGTGAGAGGGCGCTTTCCGGGCCGGGGTGGGGGGATGGTGGGGGCTCTGTCTGGATGGAGCACCTCCCAAGAAGATTGCGAATCAACGGTGTAGCACAGCGCAGGCGAGTCAGGAAGAATAAAGAATTCAATGTGAAACGGGAAAGAGCGGGAAGAAATGGGGTAAAGTAAAAACAAGAGACAGAAATCCAGTGAAATGAAGGATAACTGGGAAGAAAAGTCCTAGGGAAAGGAAAGAATAAGTAGAAAGTGGGAGGGAGGAGAGAGAGAGATCGAGGAAATGAAGAGTGGGGGATAAATTTACTGTCAGTGACTTAATGTGAGGGATTACTTATGTCCCCCACGTGAGACGGTTGCATTATCTGCGGATTCTAGAGTCATTTGTATTCACTATCCAACTTGCCATTTAAAATGTATTATTATAAGTAATCATTAATGCGTGCGCGGTGGAAGAGACTAGAGAATGCGGGCTGGATGAATGAATAGATTAACACCAGCTCCTATACACACACACACACACAGAGTGAGTCCAGCTGTTGCGCGCCAGGGCGGTACGTGCCTGGAAGGGGGTGTGTGTGTGTGTTGGGGGGGGGGGGGGGGAGGTAGAGAAGGGATTGGGGTGTGAGAGCTTTCCTTTCGGTTTCCTCTTGTTTTCACTCCTGTTTTGGCGACAGAAGTTAGTCCGCGTGTTGATCGACTCCGAACGCTTGTTCTTTCACAGCCCGATTCACTGAGCTCCCCGAGAGTGTGACAGCGAGAGAAGGGGACAATGTGGAAATGGCCTGTGCTTTCAGGGGCAGCGGCTCCCCGTCCTATTACTTAGAGATCCAGTGGTGGTTCATCCGAGCTCCATCGGAGCAGGAATACAGTCCAGAGACCAGCAAGATTCAGGTACTCGGCAGTTCCGGGGAGACTTGTTCAGCCTGGCTTTTCTCTCACACTTGGCGACGTATCCTTCAAATATATAGGCGCCACATCTCACACACAGACATCCTTATACACAAACTCATCACATACTCCGTCCTGAAAACAAACCCTCTCATGCACACTGTTCGTATACTCCCTCCACACACACCTCACATACGCACACCCTTATGTACAAGCTCCCCCTAATCACACACCCTCATATATATACACTGACACACACAGACTCTTCATACACAACCCTTGCACACACACCCTCACATGCAGACATTTCACGCACTCTCTCTAACACACACGTATTCATACATATTCACCATCACACAATCACTTCACACCTTCAAATGAATCCCCCTTCTCCCTTGCAAACAAAATCTTTCACATATTTGTGCATATACTCTCTCTTCCATATGCATTCTCACATATATACATCCTTTTACTATTAATGCACTCACACATATATCCTAACTCATACACACTCTCATGCACACACACATACATTCCACATATGTCTTCATACATTACCTCAGACATACACCTACACGTGGAAAAACACAGGCACACTTCAAAGACACACATTCCACGCTTCATACACAAACACATACAAATTATCTCATGTCGACACCCTTTTCAAACACATGCCAAACACTCCCTGCCACGCATATGCATGCACACCTTCACGTACATATTCCAACATACATATCTTTAAGCACCCACAGTCACTCTTATCCAAGTATACACATGCAAACACATATTCCAAAATATTTGCCCTCAAACAAACACACACAGAACCACAGTAACACACAAATACTTATAGTCAAAAGTTCCCACAAACATACATACACATATTTGCACATATGTACCATCCAACACATACATTCTATCACATTGATATAACTTCACACATGCATCCTGAACCACACTCCCTCAAGGGCACACACTCAAACCCTTGATACATTCCTTCATGCAATGTTTTACATACTCAACACACAGTCTCTCATACACATACAATCCCTCACACACAGTCTCTCATACAAACATATAGACACTCCCCTAAATATGAATATGACCTAATAATAATTACAGATCCATACTCACCAACACATGCAATCACCCTTACACATAAGCAGGTGCATGCATGTTCTGAAACAAACATATTCATAAACACATTCCCAATCTCTTACATATTCACACCATGCTTCATACAGCCATAATATGTCACCCCGGACACACAGCCTCAAGCAAACCTATGCGCACACATACCCTGTCTCTGACACTTCCACACTTCCTTAGTTCTAGAGACTACACAATTCCTTACACAAACATCTCTCACCCTCCTTCAAAAACATGCATGTGCACATGTACATACACACACTATATATACACACATCCTCTTCCACACACAAATTATCTCACACATCCTCACCTGACAGCCATATATTTTCACATAATCTCAAACTTGCTCAGCTTCTGACTGACTCCCTCGCACATACATCCATGCATACATCCATGCCAGACTCACTCAGGCAAATTGTCAGACATCCCTCCACACAAATTACTTCACACATCCTCACACAGGCCATACCTTATCGCACACCACCTTACATTCTTTCACACACTCACAGACTGCCTCACCTATACTTACACACATTCACAGACTGCCTCACCTATACTTACACACAGACTCACAGACTGCGTCATCTATACTTACACACACATTCACAGACTGCCTCACCTATACTTGCACACACTCACACTCCCCTCCCACACACACATTTTACCATACTCACCCTCACAAATGCTTTAACAGACACATATAGCCTCACCAATGAGTGCATACACTCACCCCCTCCCCCCACACACGCCTTCTTTTATACTATTTGACGATCCCAGTTTTGCGTCCATCTGGATAATTTCTTTGGCTCATTCCTGCGCGGTGATTCCATTGCAGCCTTGCGGTTGGCTGGGTTTTTGTTGGTGCATGTATCTACTCGGTGGTGTATCCTGTCCTATCCCCTTAAGGCTAACCTCATCCCCCTCCCCCCACAGAAACTCAGGCACATCAAGGAAAACCCGAGTACTGTAGGAAGATGCTTAGAACTGCACTGCCCCTTTTTTTGCGACGTGTTTCGCAATTTTGTAGCTGTGAGCCTGTGAAAGAGTGAGGAACGCTGCGGTATTGAGCAGTATTGTCCAGGAAACAAGGCGCGCCATGCGTTGAGCAGTTTGATGGGGAACGCGTGTAGCTCCACTTGAGGAGGTGACCTCATTTACTGTTTACAGAACACACAGCCCGGGTTAACATCTGACACTTCTCTCCCATCGAGGGGTCTTTGTGAAATGCATGAGCAAAAACTCGGCTGCAAATACATTTGGAAAAACCCTGTATGTTAGACAAGAGAATTATCCGCGAGTGTCATTGGGGGGGGGGGGGGGGGCACACAGTGAGGGGACTGCGGTCTAAATATAAAAGAAATAGAAGGCAGGACGGAGCTCTAAGTCACTTGTTTAAAGGTCAAGGCGAATGCAGACCGTGACCACATGAAAGCATCGAGTTGGGTCATGCCTCGTCCTGAGAAGTTACCGCACTGCTGTACTGTGAAGCAGAGGAGATGGGAATAATACATCTTGTCTCATTCCTCATTCCAAAGCCGCTCCAACCGGTCAGCTTTGTAACTTCACCCCCGTCCACTTTGGGAGTGTGAGGGTGAAGGGACAGGGATGGGGGGCGATATATAACAGGCTCCAATCCGTATTGGGAAAAGTTGGTGATTTATCAGTTGCTGGATTATAGAATGATATCGACGCCCAAGGGAGGTTAGCCAAGCGTTTAACCGTCAAGGCGTAACCAGAGATGGAACCCCATCTGGGAACACATTAACACGCCCGATTTGTCACCAGAGACACCGGGAAGGTTTGAAGGGAAGCTATTTAATTCACAGCGAGACGCAGAAGGGGAAATCCAAGATTTTAACATTTTGGTGCGTAGCCATTGACAGAGAGAGAGAGGTCGTGTCAGATCAGTGTGTATGTGTTGGGGGATTCTTCTCCAGCCTTGTTAGAGGTTTTGTTTCGCTGGTTGATGTCTCGGCCTCACGCTGTGCTCAATTGTTTTGTCTTCATGCAGTTGGACACTTTGCCACAAAGCGAAATGATCAACGACGAGACGAAGATCAGTGTGAGTAAGAAGGGTCTGACCAGAGGCTGGGTGAAAGGGACTTTACAGCAATGTATCTCCCGCATGCAGTGCAGTGCAGCCCCAGAGGGAGGGGAATGGAACCTGTCTCCTGGTCTCAATCGCATCTCCGCGACGCGTCAGTCCCGCGGTCCCTAAATAGTTGGACCCGGGGTGTGAAGGCTGGATATTTTTGAGGGGGGAGAGATTTGAGGGGCGGGGGAGGGGCGGGCAGTGGTTTAATGGGGTCTAGGAATCGGTTTAAGGGCCGGTTGTACAGCCCAGCTGCTGCCTGTCAGCGAAAACACGGATGCAGGAACACAAGGATGCTCTGTAGGAATTATGCAAATCTTGACCCCAGCAACATCGGACGGTGATTAAGACATTCATCTGTTTGGTGGCTGCCCCTGCTGGCTGTGAGAGGCGACACTGTTAAAGGAAAAAGTGCAAGTGGTTTTTTGGAGAAAAATATGAGTGTAATCAAGTCTCGCAATTGAAGTTCATTTAAATTCGATTAATTCCTAATGGAGTGGATGCGATGATGATAATGTTAATTAACAGTCTCGCTCTTTTAATTGGTCACTGTCACTGTCACATTGTCGAACGGAAGACAGGCTAGGGATTTCCCATCAGAAGTGCAATAAACTGTTTTGCAGCCGCAAATTTGATCGCCGTCTCTGTGCCCTTCGGAGTAAATCGCCATACGAGGATATCCAGTTCCCCCCAAAAGTAGCGTTCTAATTTTCATCCCCAGGACCTACCCATTTCACTAAATCTCGCCACTGGTGAAAGGCGGAGGGGAGGGGTGGGGGACACTTTCCACTCACTATTGGACCTGGCCTTGCACTTGGGACAGACAGTGCATCCCTTTCTACCTGAATCATGATTTGGAGATGTCGGTGTTGGACTGCGGCGTACAAAGTTAAAATCACACAACACCAGGTTATAGTCCAACAAGTCACAACCACCTGATGAAGGAGCAGCGCTCCGAAAGCTAGTGCTTCCAATTAAACCTGTTGGACAATAGCCTTGTGTTGTGTGATCATTACCTGAGTGAAGGGCTTATCCAAATTCTCTGCAGCACATTGGCCTCTCCTGCACAAAGGGTAGGTCCAATTCACACACAATACAGGAAGGTGTAACTTGACCATCAGCAGACATTTCGTCACTCAGAGTGTGGGATGCTCTAGCACCGGGAAACTGTTGAGAGCAGAGCACTGAAGGTCTTGCAGAAAGGTGTAAATATGGTTCTTAGGACTAAAAGGGATCAAAGGATGCTGGAAGAAAGCAGGAACAGCCATAGTCCTGTTGACTGTGAAGACCGAATGGCCCACTGTTTACAATGTTGCGATCTACCTGTGACCTGACACTTATATCTTGGCAAGACCCTGGCACTAGGGTGGCGTAGACTTGACATTGGAGCCCTTGAACAAGATTGCTACCAGCTCAGGATTGGGTTTTGTTTTTGAATTTCTGACAGATTGAGGTGAAGGTCTTTTCCTTCCTGTCGGTGGGAACGAGGGTGGTATATGTGGGGAGATTGCTGGATTCTGGTTTGTGAGCCTCTTGCCCCTGTTCCCCCGCCCCCCCCTCCCCACCCCCACCCACCCACCCTTTTGCAGACCGTCAAAGTGATGGGCAGCGACATCTCGCACAAGCTGCAGATCTCCAAAGTGCGGAAGGATGACGAGGGTCTGTATGAGTGCCGAGTGACCGACGCCAACAACGGCGAGCTGCATGAGTACAAGGCTCAGGGGCACCTGTATGTGAACGCCAGCCACGCCCGGGCCCTGCAGGCACTGGAGGCGCCGCCTCTGCCCCTGCACGATGGCAAGGGGCTGCGGGCACCAGCCGGACCGGCTGCGGCTCCTTCCAGCGAGCGACCGGGCCGGCACTCCCCCAGCAACCGAGTGGCGCACACGGGACAGACCGGAGCCACGACCAGACCCGCGGCCACAATCCTCAGGCAGAGTGCCACATCCACATCAGGTAAGGCAGGCGGAGACTACAGCAGCACTGTTAGTGTCAGCCTGGGCACATACACTCACTTCTCACCCTCATCCCCTGCACAGCCTAGGCATGCAGTATGCCAACTTTACTTACCCACACAGCCATGGATCAATGGCCGGAAGTAAGGAATAAGCTGAAAGCGAAACCTACACTCCCTTCTGCGAACTTGTACTTACAGGCGTGAAAACCAAAATGTTGGAGATCACAGCGAGTCAGGCAGCATCCCTGGAGAGAGAGCAAGCTCATGTTCCGAGTCTAGATGACTCTTCATCAGAGCCGGTCATCCAGAAAAGATGGTTGCTACCTGGCCCACTGTAATCTCCAGCATTGTTTTGTTTCCAGTTCAGATTCCAGTATCTGCAGTAATTCGCTCCTATACTTATAGGATTACAGTGCAGTAGGAGGTCATTCACCCCACACAGATATGAAGTTTCTGTATAATTCATTGATAATGTATAAACCATTGCACTGTAGTAAGAATTTGTTTAGTTTAGACAATAGGGAAGATTGTACTGGGCATTTTTGATCGAATGAGGTACAGAAAGCATTCCCTTTAAGTTGCAACTTTGACCAAGACCTCGGGTAATTTGAAAGTGTTGCCCAATCAAATACAATAGTGTGTTTTAAGTTGCTTAGGCAAAAGCAGCAGCCACATTTCTGATTTAAAAAGGCAGCATCTGGCTAAGGTTAGGGGAGATGAAAGAGCAGCCATATAATTGTTAGCGACGTTGCCTGAGGGGCGAGTATTCACCAGGAAACCAGGACCTGTAATGTATTTTTTTCAGATGTAGGCTAACAGAAAGAGCTATCTACTCATTAATCTCTCTATGTAATCTGTGTTCAGAAAGCATATACACCTGTGTACAATGTCTTAAGTAACTACTGAGGGGGAACGGAATTGAATCCAATAGCATCACAGGCCTATAAGAATCAAGTGTGAGCAGATGGCAAGGAGGCAAAGGCCTGTGAGCACGATGTATTTGTAAGTCAACATCATCATCTGGGATGGTGTTAGAGCAGGGCATGGTTCAACCAATAACAAAAGGTCACGGTGTGATGCGAGTCGCAAGGGTAATCTGGGTAATTGGAAGGATTGGCCAACACTAGCAAATCAACTTTACAATTGTTGCATCCACATTATAAAACACTACTAATCTACTATCTGAAGCATGGGATTAAATACAGTTGCCCTTTATGTCCCCAATTATATTATCTCCCTATTGAGATGGACCGTGTCTCCCTAGAATCTATGAATGGAATAAATTTGTCTAATTGTGAAAAGGCGACACTTGGCGTTTATAAGCTTGTTGTGTACTGTAATTATTACTCTGATATGTAATCAGACCCGTTTATTGCATGTACATTATGACCTACGCTTTTCTGAGAGTGTTCTGTCGTTTCAAAATCATCTTTGATCCATCGAATTGAGCTCCTGCAGCCAACAACCTCTCGAAGAAAAACACTGCAAAGTGCTCGGCTGCTCCACGGAGTCTCCGGCTGTTTGTGGTTATGATGCAACAGACCCACCGTTCTCACGCTGTTTTGTTCTTCCACTAACTCGATGTTTCCTCTGAGAATGCTGCTTCCTTCACAAAAGGCCACTCGCTGCCTGGGCCACCCCTCTTGGGTTTGGACCAGGGTCAGCCTGTGTTGTCATATTGTGCAAATGCATGCGACGGGCGGTCACAGCAAATGCCAGCGTTACTGTGAAATAACATGTGTATGAACAACGGTATTTTTGGGAAACATAATCTTCCAGATGAGCGAATGTTTTAACTTCTTCCGCAGGTACGACGGTCGTAACTGCAAGCGACGGACTAGGTGTGCTGCTGGTTTTTTGTGGCTTTTTGAAGGGTGCTTTGCTATAGTCTTAGTGCTGACTTTTCCACTATCACTTTCTCTTAAAGCAAAGAGCGATTGGATGGTAAAATCCATGGACTGGACAGCAAAATCGACTTTAAACTCCCACCTTTCTGCACCCAATGCACTGTAATTCTCTAGAAACGGGAGCCCTTAGCGAGGCCGGCAAAGCAAGCGAGCTAAAGCGCCACTGGCGGCAGTGACCGAGGATATTCACTGCAAATGGATTTTGACATTGATAATGAACCACTCTGGGGGCAATTCGTGTGCGAGATTGCCGCTCTCGGGGCGTTCTCTTACACAAAAAAAAACCGGGCACCAGGAGGCCACCGGTGTCCATAGACCTGCCTGAAGTGCATCGGAGCCTGTCAGCTCAGCGTGGGTGCAAGATTTTAACTGTCCCCGTCTCCACATTAAAGGCACTCTGATCATTCTCTGAAGGTCTTGATTTCCACCATAACCCTCTGTGTAAGTGTGTGCAGGATTCTCGTTGCAATAGAGACACCTTCAGGACATGTGCGACGTTTCGCTCTCAGCGCCTGGATGATTCACTTTACCTGTACTAGTTTGATATATCAACCCGTTGGAAACCTCCCGTATGTGCAGAGCCGATCTAAAGCCGGATGTTTTATTGCTTCTCAATGTGCTGTCGTTAACCCCTTCTCTTCCCCCTCCCTCCCTGGACCTAAATGTCCCTTCCACCATTACAACGCTCGGTGTGACTCCAGTACGGTTTTATTTTTCCTTTTTTAAATAACTGGCTGAATCCTAATTTTAATAATACCACACTGTGTGACCACCCCCTTTATTTTTCACCCCTATTAACGTATTCACTCAAGATTCTGGACAATCGCTTATCGAGATGCAAGTTGTGTATTTAAACCAATTTTCGTACGGTCTGTGAGTCAACAATACAAAAAAAAATAGAAATTGACAGTATCCTGTGAGTGTTTTTTTTGTTAGAGAGAGCAAGAGAATGTAAGGAATCGCGTGTTGATGTTGGTTTAATTTCGTCCCAATCCAATGTCATCTACTTATCATCCGAACGCAATATGACGACACCGCAAGGTACCGATTGGAAATCCTATGCAGAGGCTAAAGCAGATCGACTTAAACAAAGTCAAAGAACGAAAATATGGTTAACAAGTTATGTTCTGTTGCACTCTTTATTTCCAAATGCAAGTAAAGAAAGCCCGAAAGAGCTGAGGATGCTGTAAATCACAAACAAAAAACAGAAATTGCAGGTGCTGAGCTTTTCCAGCAACTTCTGTTTTTTGTGAACGTTTCGAACAGCTGTTGAGTCGGTTCAACTGTTGCATTAAATATTCATGTGTGAGGTGACACCGACCCATTATATTCAAGGAATTGTAATGATGTAGAAGCGTGCAATGAGCTTAATGCAATATCAGCTTCTCAAATTAAATTTCTCTGTTAGTAAACCATGACAGGATCTGGGGAATATTCAACACTCTGAACCCAACTCACTGCCCACTCATTCCCAATTTGAGGGAGGGATGCTGGGAGGAGTGGAAGGCGTTGTACGCTGAAGTAAGGGTTTGACTGCCATTAGTTCTTGAGGAAAATTGTCAGGAAGCTGGTAAACACTGGAGCAGAAGACAGGACATCTCTTTGGGAAAGGTTCACTGAGCCTCGCCGTCTTTATTTTTTGGGGAGGGTGTAAGATTGAGCTGAAGCACTCCAGCAGCCCCCCCCCCCCCCCCCCCATGGGTTGCCTCACTGCTGGGAGGGATAGGGGGCGGGGGGAGGTTGCCGTTTTCTTAATGGGGCTGCCTCTGCCTCCGCTCCAACCCACTGGCACCATCCCAGAGGGGGGCTGGAAAAGATTCCACCCGCTAAACCCCAAATCAACATGACCGGGGTGGGGGAAACAAAAACTCCCTCCTTGCTCATGATCTCATTGCCGCTTGTGGGAGCTTGCTGTGCACAAACTGCGTCACAGCGGTGACTAGGTTGTACAGGTCTTTGGGGGGCATTGGGCATTTGCCGAAAGGCGCTATGTAAATGCAAGCCCGGTCTATCTCAATAATCCGGTGCGGAGCGAGGCCGCATGTCCGACCACTTTGCGAATACTTTGTGGTGGGGTTGGCCTATATATACTGTAAATTAAAAAAAAATACAAATTGATAGCCTCCTTTACAAGAACTGTCAAACCCTTTTCTTCTATTTGTGAGTTAATCCCTGCAAATAAACTGTAGGGGCAAGTCCACCGTTTCTCCCATACCCGCTGGCCTTGTAATTATAACTCTCATATTTTAGTCTGATAAACAATAACTGGCTTTCTGAAGGTGACGCCTCTTTCATCAGCCGGTTGACATTCTGCCTGTTCGATATGACTCACCGAGTAAAGCAGCGAAGTGAGCTTGCCTTCAGGTACTGACAGGGTTTGGCTGGACCTCAGTGTCTCAGGACATTTCAGGTCATCAATGCAGGTGTAAACGTGCCAAGTTTGCCAGGTAAGGTCAAATCGCCCGCTGGACTCAGAGCGCCATCAAAAGCGAAGAAACTCTCCCATATTTAATCAACTGTCGAACAGTATGGTGCTGGAAAAGCACAGCAGGTCAGGCAATATCCGAGGAGCAGGAGAGTCGACGTTTCGGACAAAAGCCCTTCATCAGGAATGGGCTGGCTTGTATATACATATTTTTTAAAAAAACAAATTGAGAGCCTCCTTTACACAACCATTTCCTTCTATTTGTGAGTTAATCCCTGCAAATAAACCGTAGGGGCAAACCCACCGTTTCTCCCATACCCGCTAGCCTTGTAATTATGACTCTTGTATTTTAGTCTGATAAACAATCCTGATGAAAGGCTTTTATCCGAAACGTCGACTCTCCTGGCCCTCGGATGCTACCTGACCTGCTGTGCTTTTCAAGCGCCACACTTTTGGATTCTGACTCTCCAGCATCTGCAGTCCTTACTTTATCCACACTTCAAATCAACTGGTGACCCCTGAAAGTGACTTCTCACCAGAACTCACTCCATTTCCTCGCTGCCACCCCCTTATACATGATGTTTCTCGAATTGATGAGTATCTCCAACGCTTTCAGTTTAAATTTCAGACATCCGCCGTCTTCAATACTTTTGTATCTGAATCCTCACTCCTGGCAGGAACATTGATATTTACACTCTAGCCGGTTGCTAAATGAAACGAGGTAACGCCCGACTCTCCGCTGGTTTTTCGAATGCTTATAGAAAGGCCTTAGGCCAAGCTTCACAGAGGATGAACATCCCTCATCTGAGAATCCTCTGTGTACTAATGTCCATCAGATCCAATGAGAATATCTCTCCTTTGAGCTGTTTTCCTGAAGTGAAATTTCTAATCAGATATAGATACTGTGGTTGCAACGAATCGATGGTTAGTGATGTACTTATTTTAAGATATTGATTAGAAATTGGGCATATTGATCAGTTCCTTCCTTCCCTGCCCATCCTCACACCCACCCACTCACCCCCCTCTCTTTAAGAAGTAGGTATGTGTTTCAGGGTACAGTTAAATAAAAGGTCAATGGAAAGCAATTTCTGTTGTGCATAGAAAATAAACTTACTTCGCATTGCTCAGGTCTAAGCCAAATGCAGTTAAATTTTCCCAGATCCTTGAGGTGTTACTGTCATGCACTGAAATAAACCCAATATGACTTACAAGAAGTTATGGGCCATTGACCCAGCAGATTGCATAAGTGTGTAGACAGCAGCATGTTCCTCCAGTGCAGTATTATCAAATCAAACAACATTGAAGGATTTGGCCTACCATACCTGTAACTGCCTGAAATCACTAACCAAATGGTTCCATTCTCCTCCTCTTACCTTCTAGCCCTGCAGTGTAAGACCAAAAGAAATAGGAACACGAGTATCCCATTTGGCCCCTCAAATGCTCTACCATCAATGGGATCATGGCTGATTGGACATTCCTCATGTCCACTTTCCTGCTGTTTCCACAGAACCTTTGATTGCCATATTCATCAAGAATCTATCTACCTCAGCCTGAAGTATCCACCAGGACTCTGCCCCTAGAGCTCTCTATGTCAAGGAGTTCCAAAGACTTATCCTTATCACAGTTTTAAATAAAAGCTTCTTAATTCTGAGACTATGCCCTCTGGTCCTAGACTGTCCCAGGAGAGGAAACATCCTCTGTCATTTACTCTATCAAGTCCCTTAAAAATCCAATATGTTTCAACCAGATCATCTCTCATTCTCCTAAATTCCAATGAGTGGAGTCCCAACCTGTTTCACGTTTGCTCATAAGATACTCCCTGCATACTACAAATCATCTGAGTGAATCTCCTCTGAAGTGTCTACAATGAAATCATATCCTTTCTCAAATAAGGGGAACAAAACCATTAACATGGTCTCACTAAGAGTTGCAGTAAGACAACTTACTCTTATACTCCAATCCCCTCAAAAAAGTGGCCCACATTTTATTAGCTTTCCAGATTATCTGCTGCACTGTTTGCTAGCTTTCTCTTTTTCATGTACAAATATCCCCAGACCACTTTGTGTTGCAGCTTTTTTGCAGTTTTGCTCTTCCTTTTTGAGCAGAGATATGGTTCTTTCTCTGAAATTCAATACTGAATGTGTTTCGATCACTTTCATGCATAGTGTCTGAACATCAATAACTTTATGTGTCTGTAGGGAGAGAACGCTCAATCCCAAACTGCTGTCTGAGGCTAAACTGTAAGTGCAATTAAAGATTCACCACATAAACATTGTTGTGATGAAATTTCAGTAATTTCTAGAACTTTTCTTTTAAAAAAATATAAGCTAAACAATTTCAAGAGTTGCTGATGTACCACAACTAGTAATTTTCAAATTGTTTTGAATTTAAAATCTTTGGAAATTTTATCTATTCATAGCAATCTCTGATTTAGTTCATTTTGGTTTTCAAAATATCTTCATACTACAACTGAAGAACTCATAGGTGAACCAAAGTAACCATTTATTTCTTCTGTTGAATGTAACCCTGCCCCACCTTCTCCCCAGCCTTATTTAATGAGCCTACTTTTTAGGGCAAAACAAAAAGAATTATGGTTCTCACTATCTCTCACAAAATAAAGAAAGAAGGCAGCACAGAACTGACCAATTTAGGATCTACTGTTTTAATTCTTCTCCTTGTGCCAACAGGAGTCAAATACTGCATTTAGGATTGACATATTTGGTGCAAAGATTGTAGGAATAGGAATGAATCACATAGTTCCCCAAACTGTTTCCCCCATTCAATTGTTGACCTCTAACTTGTCCATAAGCACAGTTTGGTCTCAGATCTTGTAGTACCTTGACCCTATACATCCACCTCAGAGTTTACATTTTCAGTTCATCTAACCTTAACTTTACAAAGGAGAATTGAACATAAACTGTTGGTATCACTCTGTTTTGTAAACTGGCTAACTGAGTTTCACCAATCCCACAGGCCAAGTACATCTTAAAGAAGTAAAATGAACAACTGAAGATGCTGGAGATTTGAACCAACAAAAAAAAAACCCAGAAATTGCTAGAGAAATTCAGCAAGTCTGGCAGCACCGGTGGAAAGAGAATGCTCCCACTCCATAGAGTCAGAGAGATGTACAGCATGGAAACAGACTCTTCAGTCCAACTCTTCCATGCCGGCCAGATATCGTAACCTAAACTAGTCCCATTTACCAGCACTTGGCCAATATCCCTCTAAACCCTTCCTATTCATATACCCATCCAGATGCTTTTTAAATGTTGTAATTATACCAGCCTCTGCCACTTCCTCTGGTAGCTTAAAATGTTCTACACAATTCAACAAGTTTATTACGAATTAAAAATCAGTTAAACCAGTAAAGTGGTCACCAGCAAATTGATATTTGGGAAGGAATGTATAGCAACGTCATTAATCACTATAATAGTTTTAAAACATTAAGCAGAGAGAGTATGTGCAATGAGAGATGGTATTTGAGTTAAATGGGAAAGGTAGCTTAGTCGTTAGCTCTGCTATTTCCCAGAAGGTTAGGAACATGAGTGGAGTTGGTGCATTCCCCCCATGTCTGAGCGGGGTACCCTCTGGTTTCTTTCCACAGTATAAAGATATGCAGGTTCGGTGGGCTATCCATAGCAACTGCAGGGTTATAAGGATTGAATGGAATGTCCTTTGGTGGGTGAATTCGAAAGACCAGCTGCCATAAGGATTCAGCAATCCGCTTTTCAAAAAGAATTCAGCCTCTGCAGAATAGCGACGCTTGAACTGTTGAATAAGCATAACGCTTAAGCATTTGAGACGGTAACCCTATCATTACTGGTACTTGTGGGGTTTGAGGGAAGAATTCAGTTAGTCGCAGAAACGGGCAGGACATTTGACCAGTGACGCTATTTGATGTAGCATTAGTCGAGACATTCCTGTTCTGTGGGATAACATTTGGGAGCTGAGGATTGGGTGGATGATGGGGAAAGTGAGGGGCGGAAGATGATGGGGAGGTGGGGAACGGGGGATGATGGGGAG
>NC_057738.1:28105441-28170143 GCF_004010195.1 Chiloscyllium plagiosum
GGTGGGGGGCGGGGGTGGATGATGGGGGGAGGTGGTGGGCGGGGGATGGATGATGGGGAGGTGCGGGGCGGGGTGGACGATGCCTCTTGAATCGAATGCTTCACTTACTTAGAACGTGTAAGTAATTTAAAATATTTTATTTATATATGTTTATATATTTACTCATGTTTCTTTACTCCCAGCTGTGAGGCAGTGGAAGGACTGACGCAAATGCCAGTGAGTGAGTGCACTCCCCTTTATCTGTTAGATATTCGCATCATTTGAACCATTTCTGTAGAAGATTGACTTGCTACGCCAAAAAGATAAAATAAAATGTCATTTCGCATTTGCCACCAAATGCTTGTCGATATCTGTGTCGAGACTGATGACATCTTCAAACTGGAATGCGATTGTTTTGTACAAGTCTGACCCGAAGGAGAGCGAGACATTGTCTGTGGAACAGACAGTGATCGGATCATTTCAACACAGCCCGGGGAACTGCGTCGAATTGCTTCTTAAGAAACAGTGAAATTCGACATTCGGAATTAAATAATGGGCACTTGTGAGAGGTTTATATAAAGACTGATTCGAAAAGCATCAGTTCGAGAATGCAACAGATTGAGAAACTGCGCAGCACCGCCGTCAGTTTCAGATCAATACACACCCAGAATTGCAGTTTCTCATCCGATTACCTCAAGTCTCCGTCGAGGATCCTGGATAAGTATTGCCCCTTGTCCCTCCCTCCCAGATACGCTTTCACTCCAACTGTTTTACTGAAGTCCCATGTGCTAACCGGATAAGAATTGCCGGTTGATGCCTTAGCAGCTCCATTATTCCCATGGTAATCAAACACGCATATTGCACTTTCAACAGATGATTCGATCAGCTTGAAAATAGCTGCGTGAACAGCATCCAGATACTCAAGAGTAACATCACCTTTCAAACGCGGCCCCTTCTCTGGATGCAAGCGAATGAGTGATTAGCACCTCTTAGTTTTATAAAGTGAATTATTGATTTAATGGCACAATTATATGACAGCACAATGTCTGTGACCTCGAGATAGATGGAAGGTATTCCCATCCGTTGAATCCTTCAGAAAGTGCCAGACAGTGGCATTTCTGTTCCTTTTTGTGGGGTAGAACTTCATCCTAACTGAGCCTTGCTGTCAAACACACAAATGTAAGTTTAAAATAAAAGTACGGGAGAGAAAAAAAGTTATTAAAATAATTCACAGGCCAAGCGTCTTACTGAATCACTGTTGTAATTTTCCAGCACCATTATTCCTTTCCAGTCATTTTGTACTTCACTGGAAATTTTTGGAAAATATAACAGAAATCTCACACGTCACATCACATTACAATTACTGGTTTTTATTATTGCTAGTTTAATAAGCTCTTTTTGCCCTGGACATTAATTCTGCTTTCTCTCCACAGATACTGCCAAATCTGCTGAGTTTTTCCAGCAATTTCTGGTTTGTTTCTGACTTCTAGCATCCACAGTTATTTTGTTACTTTTGTTTAATAAGTCTATTGCAAAGCAGTCATATCATTTTATAGCAGCATACTTCTAAAGTCCTTTCTGGGGTATCAGTGTCAGTGTTCCTACGTTTTGGAAGAAATTACATTATTCTTGTACTATGTGATGCCAGGGCAGGGCTGGTTTCAACAAACGATGTTGAGTGAGAGATATTACATATAGAGTCATTGAATCATAGAGTATTAGAGGTCTACAGCAGGAAAACAGGCCCTTTGGTCCAAATTGCCTATGCCACCCAGTTTTCACAAATAAACTAGTCCCATTTACCTGTGTTTGGTCCACATCCCTTCATACCTACCCTATCTATGTACCTGTCTAAATATTTCTTAAGTGACAAAATCGTACTCACTTCCACCACGATCTTTTGCAGCTCATTCCAGATTCTCACCACCTTATGTGTGAAAAAGCTATCCCTCTGGACTATTTGTATCTCTCCCTTTTCACCTTAAACTTATACGTTCTAGTTTTAGACTCCACTACCATGAGGAAAAGTTGTTGGCTTTCTTATCTATCTCATCTATGCCTCTTGTGATTTTACAGACGTCTACAAGATCAACCTTCAGTCACCTACGCTCCAGGGAATAAAGTCTCAGCCTATCCAATTGTTCCATATGACTCAAACCTTCCAGTCCAGGTACATTTTAGTAAATCTTTTCTGCACTCTTTCTAGTTTAATAATATCCCCTTTTTTTAAAAGTAGGGTGAATAGAACTGCACACAGTAATTCAAACATGACCTTGTCAAAGTATGCCAAGCACAAAGTATTGAAACCAAGATGTGGTGGGCAGCATAAATATTAAGGAGAGAAACAGTTTGTTTTGCTTAGCTGGGATATAACACTCAACAGGCAGTTGCATAACTCTTTTTAAAAAATGGTTGGGTTCATCAACGTAAACAGAAAAAAGAAGCATTGTTTGATTAAGGACTGTGTGCACCTATAAGGCGAGTCTGCTGGGACACTGTGTTACTAGTTAGGAGACTGAGATCTGTATTGCTGCATCTTTTAAATAAACCTACCAATAAAGGAAAAGATCAGAATCTTGTTTTTACTTCACAATCTGGTTGGCTCCATTAAGCGATGCTGTGGATGAAGGTAAAAGTGAAGAAGTCAAGCCTCATTTACCGAACTCTTTTCAGTGAATTGGATTATGAAACTGGATGGGTATTTTGTTAATGCACTGGACTTGCTGGGAAAAATTCTCTGGCAACATTTTAAAATGAGATCTGTCCTTTTGCCTGACAAATATCATCCTGTTCAAATATGATATGACACACCTCTAAAACAAGGGGGACTTAAACCTGGTTCACCTTGCCCAGGGATAGGGTCAATTCCACTAAATCACAAGAGTAGTCAAACAACTACTTGATATTCAACCCTGTCTAATTTCAGAGTAAGCTTCCAAGCAAGGAAGACAAGCCGAGCAGTCAGTCAGTGGGTCTCCATTGGGGAAAGTGGGCACTGCCATTATAGCTGGGCTATGAAGGCATTGCGAGACATGTTCTGAAGGCTTTAGAATTTTTAGAAGTCAACTATGGTCACAGCTTTCAAGCCATCTTTGTAGAGTGCGGACGCTTCCTCAGGATGGCCTACAATTGCACCTGAACCCATCACACAAGCATAGGGCATTAATGCAGAAGAGTCATACCATTCAAATCATTAACTCTGTTTCTCTCCACAGATGCTGCCAAAATCTACTGAGTTTCTCCAGCATTCTGTGTGTTTTTTTAATAGAATGAAAGTCTCCTTTGCCAGGAACAGCAAAGATCTGAGATGTTGAACTTAAATGATCAAGAGTCTAGATGATGATCACTTGTTTTTTTAAAAAAATCAAACATTTTATTGACAATCCCCTTTGGCAATTTAAACAGAATAACAGCTCAGTGTTACTATTGCCAAATGTGACTCAGAGATCAATGTGAACAAATCCTCATCGGGGGAGAACAGGAGTGTCACCCTCGTTAGTCATCATCTTAAGAGAAAGTTAAAAGCTCTCTTCCTTCCTGGTACAGCTAATTCTCCTGATATGTAGATTAAGAAAAGCATTTTATGCTCCTCAGATGTTTGTAAATGTTAGTTCTCAGTTGCCATTGCCAGGCTTTGAGATTTATTCAGTTGGACTTACCATTATAAAAGGTCATCAATTG
Source organism: Chiloscyllium plagiosum (assembly GCF_004010195.1). Lineage (NCBI taxonomy): Eukaryota > Metazoa > Chordata > Chondrichthyes > Orectolobiformes > Hemiscylliidae > Chiloscyllium > Chiloscyllium plagiosum. The sequence continues at coordinate 28,109,102 of NC_057738.1, forward strand.
TAATTTTAATTATTCTTTGTAATAGGTAAGTTCCAATCTGCCAACTATGATAATTAAAAGGTTAATGTTTCTCTATGATTTTATGCAGATTTGTAGATTTGCCATATCCAATTTCCAGTGCACGAGCTATAACAATCTCCAGTTATTTTCTATACTGGATATAGGTGTCCACATTCAGCCTCAAACTGTCATAGTGCAACACTCCTTGAAATTAAATTTGCTATATTAGACAGAACAATCATTGTGGGACACAATTGAAGCAACACCATCCTGCAATTTTTCCACGCTTTAGATGATTTAGCAGAGCTCCATACTAATGAAGATTAAAATGAAATAATGATTCAACTAATTGTGGGCTTCAACAATGCAAATCAATAAAATTAATATAGTGTTAAAAGGTGTTTTCCCTCCGCATCAAATTTAAAATTACAAAGTTATAAATGTATTCTTACAAAAATAATTTTCTTTAACGTTAATAAGAACTGAACAAGTGCAGAAACAATGATATTTTAGTTCTTCTGAATGTGAAGTTGCATTTAGAGAAGTTAATAGACCGATGTAAAGTTATAATAGAAACAGCAAATGCTGGAGAATCTCAGTAGGACTGGCAGCATCATAGAGAAAGAATAGAGTTAATATGTCAAGTCCAACATTGACTTTTCTTGGGAACCTAGCTTGCTGAACATTTCCAGCAATTACTGTTTACACGTCAGATTTCCAACAGCCATAGTATTTTGCTTTTATTTTGACATACAGTTTTAATTTGTATTAGTGCTGCTCAGAAAAGGCAAAACTATTATACACCAATTATTGAGCAGAATACTCTTTGTTCAATCTATTCTGAGAATGTTAATGTCATTGGCGACAACCTAATAATGACCCATCCCCAGTTGAGAGGAAAATGATACATTTTGCAGCAGACAATTCTAGGTCACAAAGTATTGGCTGCTTAATGTGGGAATCCAGTGTAGATGTGAAAGTCTTGCTTCCTTGTTGAACCAGGTAGAATTTTAGAACTTGATATTCATATCTTTCTAATGCAAAAATAGATTCTCAAAGGTTGCATGATTGTTCCTTTATACATGTATTGTTTGTGGCTCTTGTATGTAAATTGGCAGTTACATTTTATGCATGCTATTCAACAGTAACTCTTTAGCTGTGAGGTATTTTGTGATATTATGAGGACATATTATGAGCAGTCACAGTCCACAAAAGACCTCAGGCACCTTTCTCCTTTAGAGAGAGACATATGGTTACATGCAGATGGAGGGTAACACTGAATCACCATAGCCAGTATGTGGATTGAATAGGGATGCATAAAGTGTAACATAAATACAAGATAATTTCTTTGACTAAATTTGGACATCAGAGATATATTTGCAAAAAATTCTCCCAAAGAAAAATAGAAATTCCAAAATGCCATACCAAAACTCTTAAGAGTGCCCCAGTGTGCCATGCAATAAATGACTTTGAACTTTATAATGCAATCAACCAGTCAGCCAAAGTCATGATTCTACAAGCAACAGAATAAGTTCATCTGTTTTCTTTGTGATTTTTCTTTGGGAGAAATATTGTCTAAGTATCAAAGGAACACCTTAATCATCTTCATTGTTATCTGAGAGCATCTTTAATAATGCCTGTGCCATCAAGATACACTCACAGTCTTTGATTTGACATCTTACTCGAAGAGCCGTAAACCAAAACTTGTATTTCTCCTCTGGAACTACTCAGAAGATTAAATAGATTGTTGGAATCAATGAGCAGAGATGTTAAGTGTGATCTTTGAATAGGTTGGGGTTAATAACCTTTACTTATTGGTGATTTTTAATTGAATAATTTTACATTCTGTGCTTAGTTCTGCAATTTGATCACTGATGCCAAACTGAAGATTGGAACAGTTCCACGTTTCTGCTGCACCACAAATGCTGGTCACAAACAATGAGGATTAGAGGAGAAAGGAACTTGTATGTTTAATTCTGAAGGTTAAATGCCAATGATTTTCCAATATCTACTGTAGGCAGGCAGATAAAATACATGAAACATTAGCGCAAAGAGATTTTAGCAGCAGGTCTGACTGTTTTGCTAATTTGGAGGCATGCAAGATCCTGAGGGATCCTCATACATATCCTCATTAACAAGAAAATAGTGCTTTTTGGTGTAATTGCCCCAGCTGTGGTATCAACAGTGTACTCCCAGGGCTGCAATATAATGTTTTCAAAGCCTGAATCTGAGCAGCACATTTGTCAACTAACGCTTGATATGTCAATGATTCCTATTGCTAAACATAAAGAAAGAATATAAATACCAAATCCCTGATAAATGCATCTGTACCAAGAAAGCAAAGTGGTGTCATGCAGATAAAATAGAGAATTACTGATTGGGATGTACAGAGTTCAGAAAACTGTAACAATAGATAAACATGCCCCCTTTCACTGGGCAAACCACTGGTAGCATTTTTTTTAATTATCAAAGAATGCTGTGTGATTATAGCAGCATTATTCTTATATCATATTTTACACGCTTCACTGCATCATGACACTGAATGAGCGAAGTGCATCAGTGTCATATTAAACCTATAATTATATTGTTGCATTATTATTCTTACTTTCTCTGGAATGCAATGAACTGAATATTAACTGCGTCTCCAAGGATGTTCTCAGACACATGGATCTTTTTTTGCATCTGTATGCTTCTTCCTGTATAAATTTCTTCATACAGTCATAGAGATATACAGCAGAGAAGCAGACCCTTCATTCTAACTCATCCATGCCGATCAGATATCCCAACCTAATCTAGTCCCATTTGCCAGCACTTGACCCAAAGCCCTCTAAACTCTTCTTATTCATATACCCATCTAAATGCCTTTTAAATGTTGCAATTGTACCAGCCTCCACCACTTCTTCTGGCACTCATTCCTTCCATGCACCACTCTCTGCGTGAAAATGTTACCCCTTAGGTCCCCTTTATATCTTTCCCCTCTCATCCTAAACCTATGCCCTCTAGTTCTAGACTCCCACAGCCCAGGGAAAATACTTTGTCTATTTATCCTATCCATGCCCCTCATGATTTTATAAACCTCTATAAGGTTACCCTTTAGCCTCCAAGGCTCCATGGAAAATAGCCCCAGCCTGTTCAGCCTCTCCCTACAGCTCAAATCCTGGCAACATCCTTGTAAATCTTTTCTGAAATCTTTCAAATTTCACATCATTCCGATAAGAGGGAGACCAGAATTGCACACAACATTCCAAAAGTGGCCTGTACAGCCACAACATGACCTCTCAACTCCTGTACTCAATACTCTGACCAATAAAGGAAAGCATACCAAACACATTCTTAACTATTCTATCTACCTGTGACTCCACTTTCAAGGAGCTATGAACCTGCACTCCAAGGTCTCTTTGTTCAGCAACACTCCCTAGGACCTTACCATTAAGTGTATAAGTCCTGCTGAGATTTGCTTTCCCAAATGCAGCACCTCGCATTTATCTGAATTAAACTCCATCTGCCACTCCTCAGCCCATTGGCCCATGTGATCTGAGGTAACCTTCTTCACTGTCCACTACACCTCCAATTTTGGTGTCATCCGCAAATTTACTAACTATACCTCCTGTGTTCATATCCAAATCATTTATATAAATGACGAAAAGTAGTGGACCCAGCACCTTGTGGCACTCCACTGGTCACAGGCCTCCAGTCTGCAAAACTACACTCCACCAGCCCCTTCTTTTACCTTCAAGTCAGTTCTGCATCCAAATGGCTAGATTTAATTTGGAACTTTATTAACAGCAGTTTCAGTTGAATTAGGTATTTCTACCTTGGGGGAGTTTTCTCCTTGAGTCAAAGGAGCATTTGATGAGTTTATGTTTACAACTAACCGTAACCCACCTTTTCCTTGTGTGATTCTAGATCTAACAATGTTTTCTTGATTGCTAATAGGATTCAAGTCAAAGAGTATTTATGCAAGAAGTTAAAAGTGCAGTGTCAGTTCATGATTGGAAAGTGGCAAAGAGCCTGGAGAAACGTTTTATAGGTTTTATTCATTTCTCTCTTAAAGAACAGAATGTGAAGAAGTGGCCAGTCAGACTGTAGGCTTTTATCTTCAATCTGATGCCGTTTTTATCAGAGATGTGTTGGGTCTGTTTAAGTGCTAATCTGTCGTTTTCTCTTCCATTAAAGAAATATGCCTCATGTTAATAGATAGCAGTAGGGCAGAGTAAAAGTTACATTCAATTAGGTAGTGCTTTACTAGCAACAGATGGGATCAGGAAAGGCAAACCATTTCATAATATTAGAATTAGAAATGGAAACAGAGTGGAAACAGGCCATTTGGCCCAACAAGTCCACGCCGAGCCTCCGAAGAGTATCCCACCCAGACCTATCACTCTACATTTCCCCTAATGAAGTGGCTGGAATTAAACCCTGGTCCTGTGAGATAGCAGTGTGAACCACTGAGCCACCATGCCACCAATGAATACAGAATGTGAATACAGAAAATGAACAAGTATAGGAGGGCAAGAACATTCTTTCACTGGTACAGAATGGTCAGAAAGCTTTGACCTCGACTCCATGTCAGAACATTTTCCAAGCAGAGGATGGATTGGTATATTGTGTGGCAGCTCCCTACAAAACTTTCAAGTGACATTGCCACAGTGATTTAGAATAAATGTGCAGAGAGAAAAGGAAAATCACTGATTACTATATACTTCCCTGTATAAAATGCTCTTACATCTGTAGATCTTTGGTGATACTGATGTATGCAGTCCACTGAATAGGCAGCGTACAGTGTATGAGGACTGTTCCTCATAGAAAATTGCATCTTTGGCATTAGTACAATCCCATACAATCAGTTTGGTCTACTGGGGTAATTGGGTAAAGGGAATGTTTTGCTCACCATCAGAATGTATCTATTAAGTGGCTTTTATTTGATGTTATTTAACAGAGTATGATTAATTGCCTCTTTGCATTGCATGACTCTACCATGGGAACGTAATTTCATTGCTAAGGTTCTCCCTCTGCTGTTGCTAAACAGTAAAAGCACAGTTTGGATAATAACAATCACAAAATATGATGAACTTTTCAATGCTGCCATCTTGTGATCACAGTAAGTAACAATGGCGCAGTCTGCAAAGTGATGGATCAAGCAAGATTTTTAGAGGCCATTTTATGGGTACTGTACTTACTTGCTTCTCTTGCTAGTCTATCATCAAGTCAGGATATGTTTTAAATATGAACAGAGCAAAGGAACTTTGATGGAACTGTTCAGTGTTTCTTAATTCCCATAATGGCTACTTTAAATATACATTTCTATTACTAAACACAAAAGGTAGATCTGTGGATTGACTGTACTCTTAGACTTTGCTAATTCAGCCCCTGAAACAATTCAGTCTTATTTGTTCTTCTATTTCTAATTTAACAGATTGTTGTTTGAACATTGAGTCCAGATAGAGTTTCATCAGTGGATAAATCCGAAAGCAATTTTTGTGACTGGAAGCACAGGCTTGATGGGCTGAAGGGCCTTGTATCTGTGGAGTGGAACTCTATGACTGTCTGACTTGGGACTCCATGGTTTGTAAGTAGCTGCAGTTTGACATGCAGTTCCCTCCACTATCTCATACAGTGGCCTGTATTATCTAAGCACTAACCAATTATGTAATTTTGGAACACTGGTTAAGTGAGTTACGGATATGATTATAATAATCTAAGTTTCCTCTCTCTTAAACATCCACCCATTGACTCCTCCATCTCAAAGAATTTCCATCCATATCAGATCAAGCCCAGAAACCTGACAACACCCACAAATCTCAGGCACCCACAAAACTGACCATGTCCTTGATGGTGTGTTGGATGTATCCTTCAAGTCCACTTGCTCTGCTGTCTCTCCGCATTGCAACTATATCTTCAGGTGCAGTCAGGGTCAAAGTGATCCTTTTGGCATTCTACTGCAATATTTTTATAAAAGGAAAATGGTCAACATTGAAAAACGAACTACACTTTCAGCTTGGTGGTTGGCATATGTGAGGTGAGGCAAGAGACTTTAGGATAAAAGAGGAAATGGGGAATAGAAATAATGGAACTGGTACGAGTGAGACCAATTTTTTTAAGCCACTGAGGAGATGTGGGAGTGCCTGGCAAGGCATTTAGAGACCATCCCTAACTCCCATTCTATTTCTCTTCTCAGGTCCCTGAAACTCACACACCATCTGGCTACAAACAAAAGTGAAATATACCCTCTGTTCCCTTCCTCTCTATTCCATTTTCTTCACTGGGGATGAGGATATGGATTGTACAAGAAACCCTTGAGTTGAATTGTTCAGTTGTTTCAGTGTTTGGTTGTGTGTGACTGTTGTCTATTTGCTGTGATTAATTGTTATAGACTCAGCTATAGACTCAGAAAAAAAATCAACAGACTGTATAAGGTACCAGAAGTTAAAGCAGCAGCATGAACACAGACATTTTGTGACTGGAGAAACATTTTAAAACACTTGTAAACAAATTTCCTACACACATCTAACCTGAAGTGTGTCATACTGGTATTGCTGTGAGATGGAAAATATTCAACGCATGCCAGTGAAATGCCAGTGCTCCCATCAAGGCCAAGGAGTGGGAACACCCAGTTTACAGAGTGCTTGCCCTAACCCTGCTGTATTCAATCACCAGAAAACAAGTTCAAGTGCAGAGAGGTACAGAGGAAACCATCAGCTCTCCACAAGTCCCGTAAGCAAATCATGGTCATTGACGTTTTCAGACATACACCTGTCATTTACAGAGCATTTACTCACTGACTGCACTCTAGTTCGAACAATGGTATGTTCAATATCCACATGCATACATCTTCGAACAAGGCTACTTGTTCAGGTCACATTACTAGTTTTCAACTTTGCAGCTTTAAAAAAAGTTATATTATCTGTTCATGGCAGATGAGTGTCACTAGCCAGTATTTATTGCCCATCACTAATTGCCATGCAAAAGGTGCTGAGTAGTTACTTGAATCATTGCCGTTCTTGTGCTGTAGAGACACCCACAGTGCTGTCAGGAAGCAAGCTCCAGGATTTTGACAGTGAAGCAATGGTAACATATAGTTCCAAGCTCAGAAGATGTGTGACTTTGAGGAGAACTCATTGTTGGTGGTGTTCCCAAAGGCCTGCTTCCTTGTCCTTTTAGGTGATAGAGGTTACAATTTTGGAAGGTGATGGTGAGTTACTGCAGTGCATCTTTCAAACAGTATTTAGTATTGCCACGGTGTGTTGGCGATAAAGATAGTGAATGCTGATGGTTGTGAATTGTGTGGCAATGAAACAGATTGCTTTCTCCTGGAAGATATTAAAGCTTTTTGACTGTTGATAAGATGAAGAGTACAGTAGCGTCTCGATGTACGAATTTAATCTGTTCCGGGACCCGGTTTGCGAACCGAAAAGTTTGTGAACTGAATCAATTTTCCCATTGTTTGGATATTCAAAGTGCGTGTAGCAAAGCAGAACAATGACAATGAAACCGCGGGCTTTTTGCGTTCGTACCTTCGTTCATACTTTGAATTTCGTACGTACGTTGAAGCAAAATGTTACGTACAATCCTGTTCATAACCGGGGTCGTTCATATGTTGAGGCGCTACTGTAACTGTTTTTCTAATTTCAAAACTTTGTATCAACACATTGCCAATAGTTTTGGACATAGATGCCACACACGAAAGTGCACCTCAGTCAAGAGTTAAGGCTTCATTTAAAGCCTTTTATAAATGCACAAGCCATTGAGATCTCTGTACACACCAAACTTGAGAATCTGTCCACAATTCTCTCCACCTTAAATCTAAGATGCTCCTTAAAACCTAATTCCTATTAATTATTTCCTAATACAGGTCTTTCTGGTATAATGCGTGTTTTGTCAACACAAACCAGCTATAATTCGATTGATGTATTGTAGGTGCTGTTTGGATAATACAAACTTTCTGCTACAATTTCCTATAGCAATCTTTTATAGCGTGATTTTCTATAACTGTTTTCCATAGCAATTTTCTATAGCACAAGTTTGCAGAGGAACATAACTGTCACGTTGTACCAGAATGCCCTATATCACATTCTGTAACTCCGTGTAATTTTTTTTTATAATACCATGTGCAGTGACTTAGGATATTTTGTTCCATTAAAGGCGTTACAGAGATGTAAGTCATTATTTGTTGTAAATAAGAATTTACTTGCATCAACCCATCATCATTAAAATGAATGAATCTTTAATAATATTCTTGTCACACGGTAATTATTAATCCTGCAACACCACTATAATAAACAATTCATAATATTTCATTAGATTCCAATTATGGAATTATAATTATAACATTGTATGATACATGCTATTAATAGTTATAATAATTGTTCTGATATGTTTTATTCTGGATTACAGAGATGGAGAGTTGATTAAAAATTAGCTGGAGCTGAATGCATTAAACAGATTAAAAGTTCTCACACTCGTTCGATCATTATGTTCAGACATTGCTAAAGTTTATTTATCTGTAAGTTTGAGTAAAATACTGAAGAATTAAGAGTCAATTTAAAAAATAAATATACTATTACAACGCATGGTTGGTCACCCCATTCCTCATCTGAGGCTTTGATTTTCAAGGATGAAATGTTTTATGACAAAATTTCTCCTTTTTGTTGTACTTTGTTTGCTAATTAGTAATTCATTCAAGATGTTGTGCAAGATGTGATGGGCAGTTTATATTTGATTTATTTATTGTCACATGAATCTCATTACAAAATAGTGTGATTAGTGTTATATAGTATTGCCACTCTCTGTTGCCATCTTAAAACACAGGGAAAAAAAAAACCCACAAAAGGCAGAAAAATGAAGAAACAAGGAAGTGTCTAACTTTACAATCCTTATTAAGCGCTGTGTCATGGACCTTGGGCCTGGTGGTAAGGCACGAGTCTCCGTCACCACCGCTGGAACAAGGGTCATCGCTCTTTGGAGCCATGTTGCCTCCACCGATGCCCTCGCCAATGTCAGTCCTTGCTGGACCCCAGCAATATCATCAGGTACTGCACCAGCCCAAACTCAACCCCACAGCTGCCATGAGTCTGCTTTGGACTCGACTTTCCCATGCAACCACTGCTGATGCAGCCAGGTCTCATATAGGACCCAAACTGACCTCCACCATTAAAAGTTCAAGGCAGCTAGTCAGAACCCAAGGCTGCAGTGGTTGCCTCCACAATGGCTTAAACTAACAATAACTTGCATTCATGTAGTGAAATTAAAGTCATGGAAGGTCCCAAGACCACTCTTAGGCATGTTGCTCGAGAACTAGGAGAAAGTGAGAATTGCAGATGCTGGAGATCAGAGTCGAGAGAGTGTGGTGCTGGAAAAGCACAGCATGTCAGGCAGCATCCAAGGAGCAGGAGAATCAAAGTCTGGCACCAACCCACAGGTCGTGATATTATAAAGGTTCAGCAAAAAGGAGGAGGAGTTTTAGGTGTATTTTAAAGGTTAAAGTGATAGAAAGGGGTAGGGATTTAGGAAGGAAAGGGCAGAGTTTAGGACCAAAGCGGCGTAAAGGTACCAACAACAGTAGAGCCCAAGAAACTGAGGACATAGAAAAGATCAAAATTGGAAAAGCACAGGGAACTCTAATGGTTACAGGAATAGGGTAGAGGTTGCAGAGCTAGACAGAGTAATGGTCGCAACAGAGTTTAAATACAAGACTGAGAAACACACATTCCTTAGGATGCTGAACTGAAAGCCAATGGAGGTCTTTGAGTGCATGGATGAATGGGGCTTGGTGTGAGTTAAGATACAGTGCTTAGTAAGTCTATGTGGAATTGGTTCAACTGAAGGGATCAGTGTGAATTAATTTCAACTGGGATAGCAGAAGGTAGGGTTCTATAATCACTGCCAATTCCAAATGAGGACAAGGGAAACATCACTCAGGGTTTCTCCTCCCAGTTGCCACTTGCTCAGGACAATTTAAGTCGAGCAATAAAGTAAAGTATGTGACTGTAAGTTGGCAACCTGTTTTCCATAGTTCCTGGTTTTTACTTCTGTTGAAGCTATTGGCTTCAATGTTTTGCTGAGAGCAGATGTCAAAATAATAACCGGCAACTTGTAAGGAATTAAATCATTGAAGAACAGATTCTGTAATGTCAGCACCAGGGTTGGATTTGAGCTTTCTTTCATTTCCAAGTCAGACAGGTCAGTTCTATTGTCATCTGTGAGCTACTATTGAGGTGTGCCCTAGAATCTATCACTCCGAGGGACATGGGAATAATTAAATACATTTTCCCAAAATCATATTGGTATCATTGCAGAATCCTACAGATAAACTGGTTGAAATGTATATTTGGATTTATAACTCTCTCTGCAGCTGTGTAACATCTCATTAGGGTGTGAGTAAAATAGCCAACATTTACGAAAAATAAGCTCAGTTATCATGTAAAAGACACAACTCACCGAAAGGCGCTCAAGAGACCTAGGGGTTCCGGGACATAATCCTTTGAAATTTGCTTCATAAGTAGACTGGATGGTTAAGAAAGTTTTTAGCACCCTTGCCTTCATCGTTCAGACCTTACAGTATAGAAGTTGCGATGTCATTATTGAGGTTGTACAGGACGTTGGTGGAACCACTTCTGGGAGCACTGTGTGCAGCTCCGGTCATCCTGTTATAGAATGGATGTTAAACTACAGAGGGTTCAGAAATGATTTACCAGGATGTTGCTGGGAATGGAGGGTTTGAGATGTAAAAATAGACTGGAAAGGCTGGAGAATGGTAGGCTGAAGGGTGATCTTATTGAGGTTCATAAAATCATGAGGGGCTTGGATAAGGTGACTGACAAAGGTCTTTTTTCATTAGGGTGGGGAGTACAAAACTAGGGGGCATATTTTTAAGATGAGAAGAGATAGATTTAAAAAGGACATGGGGCAACGTTGTTTTACACATAGAGTGGATCTTGTGCAGAATGAATGGCCAGAAAAAGTGATGGATGCAGGTATGTTTAAAAAACATATGGATAAAAAAGGTTTGGAAGGAAACGAGCCAAACACAGGCAAGTGAGTGTAGTTTAGTTTGGGAATACGATGGGCCTGGATTGGTTGAACTGAACGGCCAGGCTGCATGACTCTATGACACTAAGCTCAACATCATCCAGGACAAAACAGCTTACTTGACTGGCCCTATCCACACTTTCAGCTGCTGGATAAGGCTGAAGATATAGGAATTGCTAAGAAGCTTTACAACGGGTTGTTATGTGAGTAGAGTTATGCTGAGTCATTCAGGTCTGCTGAGAGCTAGGACTGCAGGAAATCAGCAACTGCTGTCTCTACCAAATAAAGACAAAACATTTGGGATTGGTCACATAATTTCAAATAAGACACACACTTGGCACAGGGACCTATATATAAAGCAGACTGGCAAACCCCTGATTTATCAGCAGAACTCTGGAGAATCAATACTGCAAGATTTTTCCTACTTGAGGAGGTGTGGTGAAGACATCAAGAAGAATTCCAGCCTGGCCAGCTGCTGACTCTTCCGGGTAAGAACAACTGGGCTTTGGTACAGAACCCAGGGTAGTGAAAGATGGTGCTTGAGATATCTCTGATAGAATAAAAAAAAGTGTGTATTATTTAAGTACTCAATAAACTAATTGACTTTTATTGAGCTCTAAGTGTACCTTTATCTGTATATGTATTATTGTCTCACAGAAATGGGTAACACAACATTCCCTATCTTCACCACAGGTGCTCAGTAGCAGCATTGTGTGCCATCTACAAGATGTACTTCATCAACTCACCAAGGTTCCTTAGGCAGTACCTTCAAATCCGTGACCTCCACCCCTAGAAGGTCAAGGAGAGTAGATGCATGGAATTGTTACCATTTGCAAATTTCCAGCCAAACCACGCGTCATCCTGACTTGGAACTATAACACTGCTCCTACATTTGCACTGGATCAAAATCTTGGAACTCCCTTCCCAAAAGAATTGTGGGTATACAGAAATCACCAGGGACTGCAGCAGTTCAGGAGGCAACTAATTACCTCTTTTCCAAGGGAAATTAGGGATGGGCAGTAAATTATGGCATAAGCAGCAATGCCCATATCCCATGAGTGAATAATTTGTGTTTATTCAATTACCAACATTTATTACCAATCTAAGGTGTGTAGTGGCTTTGTTGGGCCATTTCAGAGGGCAGTTCAGAGTTTTTTTTGATAACATTTCTTCAGCTGCATTAATCAAACTGCCCCAAATTCCTTGTCCTAAATCCTTCGGCTCCTGATCAAACAGTACTTGATTTTCAATTTCACATCCTCCTCTATGGCTTTGCCCCTTTCTCTGCAATCTCCTCTAGTTTCACAACAAGAATATCTGCAATTGTCTAAATCTGTCCTCTTGAGAATTTCTGATTGTAATTGTTCCATCTTTGGTTGGGTCATCTGGTGCCTCTGCCCTGAGGTCTGGAATTCTCTCAAATTTTCACAATTCTGCACCTCTTCCTTTAAGAAGGAAGTCTAACATTAAGTCTACCATTGTGACCATCATTTTGCCCATTTTCCCTAATATATTTTAAGTGGCTTATTATTTAATTTTGCTTCCCTGCACAAACACTGTGGGATGTTTCATTACACTGAAGGCAATATATAAGCAATAGTAATTCTTTCTGCTGCAGAACATTAACAGGTCAGTTCGAATTCTGTGACAATGTCGCAGCTTTTTTCAGAAATTTACATTCTTGTACAAATATTCCCTGAAACACTCCTGGCCAGAACTTCATATTTTGGGTAAATCTTGGGACTTCAGACACAAGAATTATGGACTGTTTCACCTGGTTTAAAATATTGACAACACTAATGCATTCCAAAGTAAATTGGATTTACTTTGGATTCGACTAGGACTGGAGGACATGCATTAGAATAGGAAACTGAAATATATCAGATTAAGCGCTAGAACAACTAAAAGAGGATAAAGTTTTGAAGAAACAAATTACATTATACTTTAAACGATTACAAGATAGAGTCATAGAGTCATAGAGATGTACAGCATGGAAACAGACCCTTCGGTCCAACCCGTCCATGTCGACCAGATATCCCAACCCAATCTAGTCCCACCTGCCAGCACCCGGCCCATATCCCTCTAAACCCTTCCTATTTATATACCCATCCAAATGCCTCTTAAATGTTGCAATTGTACCAGCCTTCACCACTTCCTTTGGCAGCTCATTCCATGCCCGTACCACCCTCTGTGTGAAAAAGTTGCCCCGTAGGTCTCTTTTATATCTTTCCCATTCTCACCCTAAACCTATGCCCTCTAGTTCTGGACTCCCTGACCCCAGGGAAAAGACTTTGCCTATTTGCCCTATCCATACCTCTCATAATTTTGTAAACCTCTATAAGGTCACCCCTCAGCCTCCGAAGCTCCAGCGAAAACAGCCCCAGCCTGTTCAGCCTCTCCCTATAGCTCAAATCCTCCAATTCTGCCAACATCCTCGTAAATCTTTTTTGAACCCTTTCAAGTTTCACAACATCTTTCTGATAGAAAGGAGACCAGAATTGCATGCAATATTCCAACAGTGGCCTAACCAATGTCCAATACAGCCGCAACATGACCTCCCAATTCCTGTACTCAATACTCTGACCAATAAAGGAAAGCATACCAAACACCTTCTTCACTATCCTATCTACCTGTGACTCCACTTTCAAGGAGCTATGAACCTGCACTCCAAGGTCTCTTCGTTTAACAACACTCCCTAGGACCTTACCATTAAGTATATAAGTCCTGCTAAGATTTGCTTTCCCAAAATGCAGCACCTCACATAAACTCCAGGAGGTTATTGTAGCCATTTCGTCTGAATTAACACATCCATATCTGTAAATTATGTAGCAAAAGAGACCTGCAAATACTGGAACTGCTGAGAAACTCAGTCAACAATTATAACGAGAAATATTACATCTTCTGTAAAAAACTCAAGTGATCTGATAATATGAATTATGCATTAATTGGCTCACGGTAAGTGCAGATTTTGTCACCCTCCCAGATACCTTTCTGCTTCCTCTTTAGCTATTTCTACAGGAGAGATAAGTTTCTAACTTTGCACATGAGCAACAACCAATAATGATGAAATCATGCACAACACTGTGACCAACTTTTAAGTCCCAGCAGCAAGGCTCCCTCCAGTGAACAAGATGACCAAAAAACATCCTCTGTCTACCTATGAAATACAGCACTCCAGCAAGATTATATTGCATTGCTAAAACAGCAAGAATGGTAAATGTTATACAATCCCTTGCATTTTGAGACACCAATTTTTAATAACAGTGATAAAAATGAAACTGATTTCTTCAATTGTGCAAGGGAATGCAGGTCTCCCAGCTATTGGAAGGATGTTGTGTAACTTGAAAGGGTTCAGAAAAGATTTGCAAGGAGGTTGCCATGGCTGGAGGAGTTGAGCTACAGGGAGAAGCTGAATAGACTGGAGCTATTTTCCCTGAAACGCAGGGGCTAAGGAGTGATCTGAAAGAGGTTTATAAAATCATGAAGGGCATAGATAGCGTAAATAGATAAGGTCTTCTCTCTGGAGTAAGGGAGTTCCAAAACTAAAGGGCATAGGTTTAAGATGAGAATCAGTTGCCAGAGGAAGTGATGGAGGCTGGTACAATTACAAATTTAAAAGACATCCTATATGAATAGGAAGGGTTTAGAGGGATTTGGGCTAAATGCTGGTAAATGGGACTACATTGATTTCGAATATCTGGTCGGCATGGATGAGTTGGACAACAGATCTGTTTCCACACTGTACAACTCTATGCCTCTAAGTGGCTCTGTGCAAACATCACCTTGTTAGTCCTACTGATGCAACAATATTGAACAGCTCTTTGCAAATATGTGCTCTCTAACACAGCATTCAGTTTGTGCCAGCAGTAAACTGAAGTGCCATATTTATCACAATATCCATTCAGTCTTGAGGTATTTGCATAATTCAGGAGCTGTGGTCTGTGCTTGATTGATTTGTGAATGTCACTTCAAGCCAAAGACTGAATTGTAGCACTTAATTAGTCTCTGGGGATCGATTCCTCTTTTGGAAGTTTATTGTATAAAACAATGGTATTTTTCTGCATAACCTTATTTTATTGTCAGCTGGCCCCCAGAAATATCCCCTACTTGCCATCAAAATACACTTTCAGACTCTTGCACACACATAATCTTCCCCAATAAAACATATGGCCCTGTAACAATTATTATGCCTGTTTTTGAAATAACCTGAAAGTTTTCATACTGAGGAACGTCATAAGAATCACTCACTACGATGATGATAATGTTATATGGACTTAGAGTCATTAAGTCGTACAGCACAGAAACAGGCCCTTTGGTCTATCTCCTCCATGCCGACCAATCATCCCAATCTGACCTAGTCCTATTTGCCAGCATTTGGCCCATATCCCTCTAAACCCTTCCTCTTCTTACACCCATACAGGTGCTTTTCAAACATTTCAATTTGTACCCGTCTTCGTCACTTGATCTGGCAGCTCATTCTATACACACACCATGTTCTGGGTGAAAAAGTTACACCTCAGGTCCTTTATACATCTTTCTCCTCTCATCTTAAACCTATGCCTCCTACTTTTGGACTCCCCCACCCCAGGGAAAGTGACCATGGCTATTCACCCTATCCATGCCCTTCGTGATTTTATAAATCAACGTGTGAGCAAAACTAGCTTAGGATCTCATACGAGTGAGACCTAGTATATGATCTTCCTCAAAGTCTCTCTAATGATGTTTATCGTATCAACATGACCTGTAACTAGTTACTAACATGCCTTAGTACATAACTACAAGAACAGTTCCTGGTTAGACGAGGAATGATTTTCCCACTACGATACCAGACCAAGTGGATCCTACAGTTTCCTTACTTTACAGAGGAAGATGGCAACAGACATCATTGTCAGCAGCTCAGACAGTGTAATGAGCTGGCAAACCCATCACACTATGGTAGGTGGTGGTGCGGATTTTATCTAACTGCTCATACATCATCATCATCATTATCATCAACAGTGCTACCTGGTGGCACTTGCTCAGCAATAACCTGATGCTCAACTTGTGCTCTGCCAGGGCCACTCAGCTCCTGACCTTATAACAGCCTTGGTTCAAACGTGGATTAAAATTCCAGAGGTGAAGTGTGAGTGACTGCTTTTGACATCAAGGAGCCTTTGCTAAACTGGAGTCAATAGGAGTCTGCTGGTTGGTGTCATATCTGGTCCAAAGGAAGATGGTTGTAGTTGTTGGAGGTCAGTCATCTCACCTTAAGAACATCTTTACAGGAGCTCCTCCAGGTAGCGACCCACACCCAATCATCTTCAGCTCAATCTTCAATTTTCTTCCCTCCATCAGAAGTGGGGATGTTCACTGATAATTCCACAATGTTCAGCATAATTTGTGACTCCTGTGAGATTGAAACAGCTGGTTTCTATTTGGAGAAACATATGGATGACATTCAGGCTTGAATGCCAAGTAATATTTATGGCGCACAAGTGCCTGGCAATAACCATATCCAACAAAAGAGAATCTGACCATCATCCACTGATATTCAACAGCATTACCATCACTAAATCCCCCATGATCAACATTCTGGGAAGGTTATTATTGACCAAAGACTGAACTGACCAGGCACATAAACACTGCAGATACAAGATACCGGGAAATCTGTGGTGAACAACTCACCTCCTGACTTCCTAGTACCTGTCCACAAAATACAAGTCAGGAGTGTAATGAATATTCCCTACTTGCCTTGTTGGGTGCAAATCCAAAACATTTAAGAAGCTCACTGTCATCCAGGGCAATGCACCATCTCGTTCATTCATTTCCACCACCTTGCTCATTCATTTCTTTTATCACCAATGCACATTGGCAACAGAGTGTACCATTTACAAGATGCACTGCTCTGACTTACCAAGCTTTCTCCATCTGCAACCTCCAAACTCTCAACTTCTTCCACCTGGAAGGACTTGGGAACACCACCACTTCCAAGTTCCCATCCAATGCCACATACCATCCTGATTTGGAACTGTATCACAACCAACTGTTGTTTAGTCAAAATCTGGTCACTCCATCCCTAATAGCAGTGTATGTGCCCCTACATGCTAAGGATTGCTACAGTTCAAGAAAGCAGCTCATCATCACCTACTTCAGGGTAATTACTGATGGGCAATAAATAGCGTGCCTAGCCAGTGACCCCATATCAATGAATTTTTAAAAATAATGGCATTGAACACGGAGGTTTTCAGACTCCACTTGAAGTCATCTGCTCATGCAGCATTGTCAGCATAAATGTAGCTTGCCCTTCAAGTTTGGATGTTGTCCATGTCTTGTCAGAAGATTTAAAAACTCTGCAGAAGTAACCCTTGTGGTAATCTCACATGAAGATTACTCCCATAATGATAGCATTTCAGATCTGATAAGAAATGCACTGCAACAGGGTTAGCAAATCCTTGGAAAAGGACAATGAATAACTCCAAAGTAGATACTTGCTGCATCATGGTCAATGGGAATGTTTTGGAGTAGGATTTCAGAAGTGATTTGACAGAAGGTCTCTAAGTCAAGAATGCAGTGCTGGAAAAGCACAGCAGGTCAGACAGCATCTGAAGAGTAAGAAAAATCGACATTTCGGGCATAAGCCCTTCATCAGGAAGGTCTGTGAATAAAGTTTTAAATGTCCAATGGGCTAAGGGAAAATTTAAAATATGAGATATTCCAGGCTGAAATAGTGAGAAATTTACCAACCATTCCTTCAACTTAGTCAATGGCATAAATTGTAAAAATGTTTAGCCCCAGCATTGATCCCTGCGGCCCACCATTTGTTAGAAATTGCCAAACATAAAATCATTCATTTATGCCTATTTTCAGTTTCCTGTAACCAACTAATAGTCTTACAAGGGAATACATGTCCCCAACATACCAAGCTTCTACTTTATTCAAGAACCTTTGATGTAACATCTTAACAAATGATGTCTAGAAATCTAAGCACAGTGTATCCATTAGTTCCTCCTTATCAACAGAATATGATACTTCCTCAAAGAACCCTACCAAATTGGTGAAACATGATTTTCCTTCTCAAAACCACGTTCTAACTATCTTTGAATAGCATCTTTAATCATAGCATCTTCTCTATTACAAATGCCAAGTGAACTGCCAGCAACTTCCTGCTTTCTGTTACCCGTCTTTAATAGAGGAGTTAAATATGCTATTTTTCAATCCAAAGTAACTTCCATAAATCTAGGGAAATTTGGGAAATTAAAATCAATGCTTCAACCTTATTCATCAATTTGTTCTAGACTCTAGAATGGTGTCAGTCAGGACTTGGCGTATTATCAATCAGTAGCTCCAACAATTTCCTCTGTACCACTTCCTTGGTAATTGTAATTTTCCTGAGTTCCCTGCTCTTCTCCATTTCCTAACTTACAGCTATTTCTGGGTCAATTGTACCATTTGTAGTGAAGACTTATGCAAAATATCTGTTCAATTTATCTGCCATCTCTTTCTGTTCCAATATCAATTCTCTACTCTCACTTTCTAGAGGGTGGGATGGAAGGTGCCACCTGGAAAGACTCCCTGTGCCCATCGGAAGTCTAAACAAGGTCTTCCTGCATTTCCCCCTCCCTGCAAACCTCTCATTCTGACCATTCCAGATGTGCACCCTCTTTGCCAGGCTTCCACAGGTCTGGCAACAACAAGAGCTTGTACTTACCTTAACGTGTAGGCTCAAGGCAGCACAGCTTCTTCAGGGCTGGCTGCTGTGCCATTAAAAAAAAGGACCAATCCCCTTTTGATGCATCAGCAGCTCTTGGTGGCAGGAAATGCCTGGTCAATTAAGACCCCTCTGTCCTCACCCATCTCCTCCCCAGATGGGGGTTGATGTCTCCTCTTAATTCAATTGATAGTCAGAAAATGTTTGAGTGTGTGATAGAGTGAACCACACCAGTGGAATACAGGGAGTTCACCTCTGACATATACAGTGGACCCACAAACCCACCCCAACCTTGCCCACTCCCACCCCAAGACATCCTGTAAAATTCTGCCCTAGGATTTGACAGGCACATGGATACAGGAACATTGGGGGCAGACGCAGGTTGACAATTCACTCCTATTCATTATTTTAAGAAAAAAAGGGCAAAATCAAGGAAATTTGTGAGACCTATTGTGCTTAATCTCTTTACTGGATGCGTAAATAGACCTCACAAATTTCAAATCTAATCGGTCACCTTCTTTGCAGCTGTAACTTTGTATTCCTCGCTCTGTTCAATCACCCTATGATCTGTATGTCCTTGTGTGGGATGATCTGCTGTACTGCATGCAAAACAAAACTTTTCATGTACTTAGGTACATGTGACAATAATAAATCAAATCAAAAATAACAAGATGCAGTTCAGTTTCCCAAGATGTTCTTGCTAGTTCCAAGGTCAGGTGGGTTCCACTTGGATTTCAATTCTTATATGATTCTGGAGTCAGGGGACACCAGCCCCCCTTCAGCCTTGAATCTCCAGTGGCAACACCAGCTGCACACTGCAATCCCACTTTCAAAGGATGAGGTTCAGTCCCAGCCGGTGGGCTGCACTAGTTCTCAGCTCCACCACCAGAGGGAGCAGTGGATGGCTGTGACAGAAGCATTCTGCCCCAAGACAGGTCCCCTTTGAAAAATCGAGTGTGGTGCTCGCAAAGCACAGCAGGTCAGGCAGCATCTGAAGAGCAGGAAAATCAAAGTTTTATATTTCTGTTTCCTATTCTAATGCATGTCCTCCAGTCCTAATTGAATCCAAAGGATTCCTGATGAAGGGCTTTTGCCCGAACCGTCGATTTTCCTGCTCCTTGGATGCTGCCTGACCTTCTGTGCTTTGCCAGCACCACACTCTCGACTCTAATCTCCAGCATCTGCAGTCCTCACTTTCACCCCTTTTGAAGGGTGTATCCCATAAAGAATGTGTGGAGCTGCAGCATCTACCCCTCTGCCTTGGCAACTCAAAGAAGACTCTGCCAACAAGATGCAGCAGAGAAAATATTGAAGGAAGAGAGAAAAGATGTAGGAATGAGAATTCTAATATCTATCAGCATATCAGTTATGCAGTGAAAAGCATGAAACCCTGGGTATGCGACAATGATGAAAGCTGTTAACCTAGATATTTCTCTATTAATTAAAGGGGGATGATTCAGACAATGTACTGAAGAGTTTATCCCTTGACAGTTTTTTTAAGAAAGTAACTCCCTGACTGAAGATAACACATTTGAAGTATGAGCAGGTATTACAGAATTATGGAATCTCTACAATATAGAAGTAGGCCATCTGGCCCATCTAGTCTACGCCAACCTCTGAAGAGGCACCCCAATCAGTAATGACCATGGCAACACTACAGGGTCCAAGCTATGTATCTTACCCTTTTTTCTACAAAGTAAGGCCCAAGTAAGCGGTTTGCAACACAGTGGCAGTCTTTTCTCTGAAATGAAATCTCTGTCTAAATAACAGAACAGTTACTAATCAGAAAGCAGGCTTCCTCTAAGAAAAACACAGCTGACCCACTTCCACTTGTTTCCAGTCGCTTATAGCCAGACAGCACAATTGTAAGATGATTGACAAAATAAGTCTTTGGGCCATAAGAAAGAACTTTTCTTCCACACAAGAAGTAAGTAGAGTACAGCTCATTCTGAAGCACAGGTCTTCGGCACTTCAGATAGGATGTTGCTGTGCTTTGTAATCTCTGTATGTGGGGCCCTCAACCAGCTCATAATGTCACGTGGAGCAAATCAAATTGACTGAAAATTAACATCCGTGATGTTTGGGATCACAGAGGATGGGGAAGATTGGCAGGTTATGGATTTTACACTAGTTTTAACTGCATCAAACCTTAATTTCTACAATTGCTCTCCATTCATTATCATTCAACTTACAGCATTTGCAGTTTCAAGCAGCGACTTGTAACAGCCCAGAGAGTCCAGAAACATGCTTTTTAATGAGGAACATCTCATGTTATTTTCTGAAACCCAGTCATTTATTAAATCTAAATTTGAAATTACTTTTTTGAATGAGCATTAACTGAGGTAAGGATTATTTAGTCATGTACAACTCACATTGTCCTGTCATTGCCCCTGTCCTATTATAAAGCTGCTGCATATCTGTGCAAACATCAAATATAATTTCATTGAAAGAAGATTTTCTCATGCTGTCAGATTTAGCCAAGTACCCTTCTACCAGCTGTTCACATTAAAACTATTGCTGCAGTGCAATTCTAAATTGGATGAGCTTTTACGTGTTCCTACATACAAAAGATTTTATTTTCCAATCTTATCATGCTTAAAAATTATGGTTCAATTTAATGAATCGATGGAAGTAGAGATGTTTACTTCCATGAAGTGATTATCTTCGTTTGAAGAGGAAAGATATTAGAATTATTTATTTATTTAATTATCTTGCTTGGAAGTCAGATTTTTCTTCCATTAACAGTGAATCCAAGAGCCACACTTCAACATCGCGACACAAAGCGAGATCTGATTGATAACTTCATTCGCTTGTCTCGTTTTGTGTTCCTCGTGTTCTGTGTTCCATTTTCAGCATTAAATTAATTATATTTGATAAACTCAACTTTCCAGGCCACAATTTGCAAACATAGTTTAAATTTTAATAGCTCCCAAAGCAATTAGGGAAGAGCAATAAAGACAGGCTTTTCCCATAATGCCCACCTCCCTTTGATAAATCAAAAGCCAAATCCCTGCACCTTATCCCAGACAATGATGTTCTTCCTAACGTGTAGCACCCAGAATTGTACACAATACTCAAGATGAGGCCAAACCAATAATTATAAAACTTTCCTACAAATTGTATTCATATTAAAATTGTACAATTAACATCATAATACCACATCTTGCATGCCCTTTAAAACAAATAGTTTCACACCTCTTTGCATTTAATTTAATGTGCCTTACGTCTGCCCATTTTGTCAGCCTATGGCCTTTTGAAATCCATTGTCCTCACTGTTTACCCCATTTCCAACTTATGTGTCATGTGCAAACTTCGATTTTTTTTTGTCTCTGGTGCCCAGGTCCGTGCTATTAAATCACATCAAAAAGCATAATGGTCTAATATCAACTCTCTGGCAAAGACTATTGAATATGTCTGACTTCAATCTACTCTGCTTTCTGTCTGTTAGTGAATTTCACATCCTCACTGCCACTCCCTAAACACTTAGGATTCCTGAACAAGTAGTCCTTTGTCAACTGCCATTTGGAAGGTAACATATAGATCAAAAGTGTTACCTTTGTCACACTCTCTGCTACTTCATCAAAGAACTCAACCAAATTTATCAGAGAAGATTTGCTTTTAATAAATTAACATTGGCTGCCTTTTATTAACCCATGCTCTTCCAAGTGATAACTAATATTCTCCCTGTTAGAGAAAAGGAGTGTACTCTAGTCCTACTACTCCACAGGTCACAACACAAAATAACATCCTTTTTCCAGTTGCTGAAATGGCACATTAAATACCTTGCTTATATCATGCTTTAAACAACAGGATCTCCAGTTTCCTTAACAATCATAATTATTAGTCAATGCCCAAAACAAAACTTATTCAATAAAATTGCAACCATTGGTTAACATACATTGTCAATAATATAGATATATAAGTGCTTATACCTGTCTTCTCGAAACATACACATCCTTCAGAAAAAAAATAAAAACAGAGATATATCTGCATAAATTGTCTTTCTGAAAAGAAGTTTTTGTCAGTAGGTCATCCTTGAATACAAAAGTGTAAGAAGTTCCAAAGTCTGATGTTCTGACCAGTGGTCAAGCCACTAACCACATATGGTGGTGTCTGAAGTTCTGCAGACACAACTGGCTCTGGAAATGCAATGTTGAGATGTTTCTTCAATCACTGTTCAAAAGGAATGAATAGACTTCACCCTGAACTCAACAAGAAGGCAGTCTTTTCATATTAGAGAGACACCAGTTTAGCAAGCTTTCTTCCAACTCAGCTTCTTCTTTCCTCCACTTTAACTGTTCTTACCAGGTTTCTCTTCAACTGAGCCAGATACTCATTTTAAAAAAATCAAATGTCCACAGTGAGCTTTCAATGACCTCTTTTAAGGAAATCATTTCCCGTGTTTCCAATAAATCAATTTTCCACAATTCTTCAGAACCTAAGTCCTACAAGCTGCATTAAAGATAAAACATCAAAACCACCGAGACATACCCACCCAAACTGTTAACTCAAAGACGGACTCAAAAAATGAATTAGTGTTTGCGCACGTAAATGTAAAATGGTATGAAAGTGTTCAGCCACAGGGCGGTTGGGTTGGCCTTGGCTGAACACTTTAACTCCCCCTCCCACTCCGCCAAGGACATGCAGGTCCTTGGCCTCCTCCATTGCCAGACCATAGCGATGCCTGGAGGAAGAGCGCCTCATCTTCCGCCTAGGAACCCTCCAACCACAAGGGACGAATGCAGATTTCTCCAGCTTTCTCATTTCCCCTCCCCCCACCTTTTCTCAGTCCCAACCCTCAGACTCAGTACCGCCTTCTTGACCTGCAATCTTCTTCCTGACCTCTCCGCCCCCACCCCCTCTCTGGCCTATCACCCTCACCTTAACCTCCTTCCACCTATTGTATTCCCAACGCCCCTCCCCCAAGTCCCTCCTCCCTACCTTTTATCTTACTCTGCTTGGCACACCCTCCTCATTCCTGAAGAAGGGCTTATGCCCGAAACGTCGATTCTCCTGCTCCTTTGATGCTGCCTGACCTGCTGTGCTTTTCCAGCAACACATTTTTAAGCTCTGATCTCCAGCATCTGCAGTCCTCACTTTCTCCTATGAATATCTGGAGACTAATTCCTAAATTTAGTATGTCACTTGACTGCAGGAATTTAAGGCAGGTTGCAAAGTGACAACATATAATTTCAAAATTCAATTACAATGAGTTCTCTATCTGTATTATAAAATTAATAATAAGCACCTGACAATGTCCAACTATCTCCTGACTTAGTCAGAAGTCACATGCATCAGGTTATTGTCCAACAGGTTTATTTAAAATCAAAAGTGCTCCGAAAGCTTGTGATTTTAAATAATCCTGTTGGATTATTAGCCGGTGAGTGACTTCTGACTTTGCCAACCCCAGTTTAATGCCAGCACCTCCACATCATGAACTCTTGACATGGAACAACATTAAGAAGATCAGCAGGTGAGTTTTTCAGCTCACTGGATGTCATTCAATTCTTAGAAATTAGATCAAAAGCAGCACTCTCCAGTATGCTGATGTAAGGAGGTCTAAAGAAAAAGATGTACAAATACAAAATGATGAACTTGATCTGATCTAGTAAACAGTTGGGCATTGTTTAAAAATAAAATATCTCCTGGTCACACCAAGATTTTTAACCTTGTTTAAAAATAGAATATCTCGTTTGTCACACCAAAGATTTTCAATGAAACTAGCAACAGGAAGAATGATCATCATCAGCGTACTGTGGTTGCAGCGTGCATAATTCACTGGATGCAGATTGGTGACTCAAAGTTATTTTATCAAGCCCTCCACGCCTTGTGACCTTTGCCTGATAGAAGGGCAAGTGAAACAATGTGATAAAAACATCCTCATTTCCAGTTTCTCCACCATGCCACGCAGCAACTTCAATGGACAAGTATAACTACGTTCCTTCATAATTGCTGGGACAAAATCCTGGAACTCTTTGTCCAACAGACATGAAGGAGTGCCATCATTACAGCAACTGCACCAACTTAAGAAATGAGATCACCACTAACTTCTCAGGGGAATCTACGCTTATTGAATCGTGGGTTGACCTCCTTATTTCAAAGTAGCACTGTGTTTTCTGACACCTATGAAACATCTTTGTTTATGGCACATTCACAAGAGTACAGTCAATGCTATTTAATTACAGTGTGACTAATTGAAATCTGTTAGTATGAAATAACATTACCAGAACCAGTTTAATTTATTTGTTCCATTTGCTCTTTTTAATTAAAGTTGTTGGTTCCAGTAAATTGAATAAGCTAGGGCAAAGATACACATGTCCTTCACATTCAGAAGGTCTAATATCTGAACATACAAACATCATTTCAAAAGACAGCCAATGTACAAGTTCCATAATCTTTGTTGGATATTTTTTTAAATGGAAACAATTAGTGTTTAAAGTAGAAGGAGGGTGGATGATATATTTATTTAATTCCATTGATCTTTCACTCCTGCAATAGAGCTTCAGATCTAGTCCAAACTGATGGTTTCACAATGGTCAATGATGCAACCAAAATTTCAGACTTCTTTGCTGCCAAATTGATAAAATTATAAAGGACTCATAAGAAAAACATATACATGTTTCTGTTATGAAAGACAAAAATCATATCCCAAATTGAATCCAGATAATACTGTCCCCTCTCATAGAGGACAATTGGCACATGGAATGCTTTGCTATAGAAAGTAATGGAGACTGAGATCATTGTGTCCTTCGGATAACATTGCTTTGGATGAATATAGTGTAATGTAAGATGTGTGATGTATCTATTTCTTAATATCATTAATTTTAAAGTTTGGATTTGAGGTAGTGGTTCGTAGGTTTCGGTCCATA
Organism: Chiloscyllium plagiosum; assembly: GCF_004010195.1. Taxonomy (NCBI): domain Eukaryota; kingdom Metazoa; phylum Chordata; class Chondrichthyes; order Orectolobiformes; family Hemiscylliidae; genus Chiloscyllium; species Chiloscyllium plagiosum. Next base: position 28,134,686 of record NC_057738.1, read on the forward strand.
TCCTGAAGGGGTTTAGTGATTAACTTACAAGTATTTTGGTAGTCATGGTCATTTATTTTTAAAAGAAACACAGTCTGAGGGAGATGGAGCTTGGAGGCTAATGTGATTTTGTTTATATTAGGAAAACTATTGAGAAGCGAAACAAACAGTGTAGCAGGTTCTGGATATTATGTCTTTTTGTAGCTTGGCAAAACACCCATAGCTGGGAAAGGTTTTCAATTTCAGTTTGGCAGTTGTGCAGAAGTCTTGGCTAAAACTGGCCATGTTAAACAGCTGCTCCTGATAAAGGTAGGTGCAATAGAACTGATAAGCAAGTATGGCTCTTGTGGCACAGTGGTAGTGCTCCTACCTCTGAGCCAGCTTCAATTCCTACCTGCTCTAGAGGTGTGCAATAATATCACTCAACAGGTTGATTACTAAATATCTAGAACTAATGAGTAATAGGTCTCTTTAGTTTAATTCAAGACCAGAAGTGTTTGGTTAAAACTCCAAAGGGTTCTTGAAGGTTAGAAGATTTAAGCTCGATTGTACAAAGATTCAATAAAGAGGCTATCAGGGATTTGAAGCCACAGTTAAACTAAGCCCTATGGATGTATAAGAAGGAGATTATGTCTGATATGAACACTTTACTGTGCTGTTGGGATTAATGGGATTTTATCTTGCCATGAGTTTATTTCTATCTTTATTTTTCAAGAATAGCCCTGTTTTATTATTAAAAGTAAATGAGCAGCATTGTATGATTGTGTTGCAGTTAAAGACTACTTCATTAAAACCAGAAAGAAAATAAAATATGATCTATCAAACCAGGTTCCACACTGAGATCTGACTGATCCAGAAACAACATCACCAGTATGATAATGATAGGTCTCAACAAAGGGAGAGATTGGGGCTGCAGAAATAATACTGGATCAATACAGAATAATGGGAGAAATGGAAGTCCATGGAAATCTTTGAAACAGGGTGCTAGGACAAAAAAAACCAAGAGTGGAATTTATTTTGGAGTTCTTCAAAGAGCCAGTGCCAACACAATGTGCTATTCTGCAACTTTTGACATATTTTAACTTGATGCTAAAATAAAAATGTTGCAAGCCACCAGATTCACCTTAGAAGTCTATTGGATCTAGCTGGACCAATTACAGAACTGCAGAGAGAAGTGAATTAAAAACTTTGAATTTTATCTAACAAGTTCCCTTTAAACAGGTTAAACAGCAGTTACTGCAAATAAGCCTAGTCCCCTATAATGTCGGAGATATTTATTTTACCACAAAGCCAAGGTGCATGACCTGTAGAATCAGTAATTAGCCAGTTTGCAGGGGTACAATTACAACGTGGAATTATTTTTCAATGTCTTTCAGTGAATTGATGAAATGTGAAACAGGCAAGGGATTCTTAAACTAATGCAACTATGATAATTACTTAAACTCACATGGAAAATTGAAGCAGAAAGAAAATGGTCACGCACCCATGAACTATGTGACACAGATGCCATAACTATAAAATGTATGAAGATTTATTCTTCTTTTCAAATGATTCATCCCAAAGCACGGAAATAGTTTGTCAATGTTAATAAACAGAATCCTTGATAATAGAATGCAATAACGTATGGTTTCTGTCATTGAGAACATCTCCCCCAACCTTTACAAGGTGTTTCTATTAGAGGCTCCTATTCAACTCATTTGATATCTGAGTAAACTTTTTGTAATGGATTTCATGAGCACATAAAATAAACTAGCTAGTGGAGGTTCCAAACAGACTTAACCATTTCCCATTGAATGATGATGAAAACAGCTTGCTTTGAACTTCAGAACAAAAGAATGTTTTGATCTTTTCAGTGGGAACTACCCTCTGAAATGCAAAAACAACACAGTACAAGCAAACTGATATTTGCAAGTAGGGATATGGGAGTTTTGACAGACTGAATGCAGACAGCAGAAACAGCTGAACAATAAGCAGCACAGAGAAAATATCAGAACAGCTGGTTGAAACAAAATTCTGAACATGTTTAGCAAGGAATATAAAGTATTAGCTTTTAACTACAAATATATGGCACATTCATAGGACACTGCAATGCATTTTACAGTTAATTAATTCCGTTCTGAAGAACAATCATTGTTGTCATTGAAGGGAAGCTCAGCAGCAAATTTGCACATAGGAGTTTGTACAAACAACATTGAGATAAATGAGAGAAACTGCTATTTTTTTAAAGTGATGTCAGATAAGGGATAAATATTAGCTAAGACAACAGGAAAATCACCCTTCATCTCCTTCAAAATGGTCATTTCCTTATCATTATTTACATCCAACTGGTGGGGCAATTAGAAACTTCACTACATTTTCTGCCCTTCCACATGACACATCTGATGGTAAAGCAGATCGACACACCATGACCTTCCCATCTAAACCCCAATAAGATTCAGGTGGAAAGACAAGTTGACTGCCTTTTTTTCTGTTTTTTTTTTCTCTTTTTTTAACCCCACACTACCACCTAAGTGCGGTAGTGCTTATTTTGTCCCCAGCACCCGTGGTGTGTGTGTGCAGGTGTGAGACACAGTGAAAGACACAAAGTGCACCACTCTTTATTCAATTTCCACCACCAGGAAGATAGGAAAACACCCGGGTGGCCAGTGACAAGCACTGCCCTTCACATCAAAGGGCAGTGCTGTGTGATCAAAAACAGTGAAGGGGAGGGGAGGGACTAAATCAAAATAGAGTTGGAGGGAGAAATGATGCACTCCACTCCCTGCGGCGCCCACCTCTCCCTGAACAACTCCAGGGTGTTGGTCACGAGTTGACTGCCTTTCTGCCTGTTGCCAATTGAGACTGTTAAGTGGACAATTAATGCCCATGAAAACAACTTTTAAAATAATCCAAGGATGCGCAGAATCAGCCCTGGACAGAAGGACAAATGAGTGGGTCACAACTTTTTATTTAACCTAGTTTTCAAATCAACCTGTTCAGAGATGGAGCAGGTTGGACTTGAACCACGCTTCCCAGTCCAGGCGTAGAGACGTTACCACACAAGAGGACTCATAATGAATGAGTTATATCAAGGGCAGAAGTTCAAATATTGAAAAGATTGCTAAGGGCAGTCAGAGAAAGAGAAAGAAAGTCAAGTTTGGACATTGGCCATAAAATGTAGACTATTTGGAATTAGACTATTTGGCCCATCAAGTCTACTCTGTCATTTGATCATGGCTGATATATTTCTCAATGTCATTCTCCTGCCTTCTCCCCATAAATCTTGATCTTCTTACTAATCAAGAACTTACCTATCTCTGTCTTAAGAGTACTTAATCACTTGGCCTCCACAACCTTCTGCAACAGAAGGAGTCCCACAGATTCACCATCTTCTGGCTGAAGAAATTCTTCCTCATCTCCATTCTAACGGGTCATCCCTTCATCTGAGGCTGTGCCCTCAGGTTCTGGTCTCCCCTACTAGTGGAAACACTTTCTTCACACCCACTCTATCCAGGCCTCTCAGTATTCCATAAATTTCAATGAGGTCCCTCCTCGTCCTTCTAAACTCCATTGAGTACAGACCAAGGGTCCTCAACTGCTCTTCATATAACAAGCACACGTTCATGTGGAAAGGAAGACCTGGTCCTGGCCACAGTTGAAGAACAAATTGATGATCAGCAAAGAGAAAGAAACATTGGATGGGTTACATTGAGAGGTGATCTGAGGGGTGGGGGGAGCTTGAATAGAGTCAGAGAAGAAGCAAGACAACTCCAGCAGGTCTTCAAGACTGTGGAAACAACAAAAGAATTAGTGACAGCACGCAAGTGTCAGTGTTCATATGTTCAAGACTCTGTTTTGAGATTTGATCTCAAAGGATCAAGAGACAGGACTGATCCCATTGAACAACAGCTGACAATGTGAATTTTATCCTCACCTGGCTAATTAGCTCCAAACAGAGAGTAAAATCAGACAGGTAATACAATATGAGTGAGTGACCCACACTCATTTCTGTTTCTGATGGATGGAATTTAGCAAAAGAAAATGCAATCAAGGGACATAGGACAAAAATGTCAATCAGTAAAATGAAGAATTGTGTGTTAGAGGTACAATTGATTGAGGATCAGAAATTAATGAGGGAGTGCGGATGGGCCCAAACCCATGAAACAAACTTTCATTTATGTTACAGCAAACTTCCAATGGAAATGTGAGAATTTAAATTTATAAAGAGTAAAGGGGACAAACAATGTCTAAGGGACTCAATCAGTATAATTAAAGTCTTTGCTTTTTCAAGTGAATGATTCCTCAAAACTAATAAACCACCATTTGTGCTTTGAACTGCATAAAAATCCTTGCTGAGTACAGTGAAGTTGCAGAACTTGTATTTATGAGAAAGCTGTCAGAAAAGGGAGAAAAAAAGAGAGCAGCATACAGAACCTCTGCCTCTCAGTGCCAGAGACCCGGGTTCGATTCCCGCTTCAGTCGACTGACTGTGTGGAGTTTGCACATTCTCCCCGTATCTGCGTGGGTTTCCTCCGGGTGCTCCGGTTTCCTCCGACAGTCCAAAAATGTGCATGCCAGATGAATTGGCCATGCTAAATTGCCCGTAGTATTAGGTGCAGGGGTAAATGTAGGGGAATGGGCATGGGTGGGTTGCGCTTCGGCGGGTCGGTGTGGACATGTTGGGCCGAAGGGCCTGTTTCCACGCTGTAAGTAATCTAATCTAAATGCTGTTCTGTTGAGGGAAAATAAGGCAACGTGAAAAATGTAGAACTAGTGAAGAACAAGGAATCTTATTTCCCTCCCAAAATCTGAATTTATGAATCCACCTGCACAAGAGAAGGTGGACAGTGTGTAGTGGCAATGTCATTAATCCAGGCAGCAAGTGGCCTAGATTGTCACTTTGGGGAATATGGGTTCAAATGGAACTGGTGAAATTTAAATTCAATCCATTCCATCTGGAATTGAAAGCTAATCTCAATAACAGTGACCATAAAAATATCATTGAATGGAGTGAAAACCCATCTGGTTAATTAGTTCCCTTCAGGGAAACAAAATCTGCTGTCGTCGCCTGTTCTGGCCTACATGTGAATCCAGACCCATGGCAAAACGATTGACTCTTAACTGTCCTCTGAAATGGCCAAGCAAACCATTCAGATCAAGGGTAATAATGGATGGACAAAGAAAAACACTGATCTTGTCAGCAAAATCCAGAGCCCATGGAAGAATATTTTTTGGAGCACCGACTATTTAGTAAGTTTGCAGATGACACCAAAGTTGGAGGTGTAGTGGACAGTGATACCTTGGATTACAATGGAATCTTCATCAGATGGGCCAATGGACTGAGGAGTGGCAGATGGAGTTTAATTTGGATAAATGTGATGTGCTACATTTTGGGAAAGCAAATCTTAGCAGGATTTATACACTTAATGGTAAGGTCTTAGGGAGTGTTGCTAAACAAAGAGACCTTGGAGTAAAGGTTCATAGCTCCTCGAAAGTAAAGTCACATGATAGTGAAAGTGGCATTTGGTATCCTTTCCTTTATTGGTCAGAGTATTGAGTACAGGAGTTGGTTAGCCCACTGTTGGAATATTGCAAACAATTCTGGTTTCCTTCCTATTGGAAGGATGTTGTGAAACTCAAAAGGGTTCAGAAAAGATTTAGAAGGATATTGCCAGGATTGGAGGATTTGAGCTATAGGGAGAGGTTGAATAGGCTGGGGCTGTTTTCCCTGGAGCATCGGAGGTTGAGGGGTGATGTTGTAGAGGTTTATAAAATCATGACGGGCATGGATAGGATAAATAGACAATGTCTTTTTCCTGAGGTGGGGGAGTCCAAAACCCGAGGGCATAGATTCAGGGTGAGAGAGGCAAGATATAAAAAAGATCTAAGGGGCAACTGTTTCACGCAGAGTGTGGTGTATGTGTGAAATGGGTTGTTAGAGGAAGTGGTGGAAGCTAGTACAATTGCAACATTTAAAAGGCATTTGGATGGGTATATGATTAGGAAGGATTTGGAGGGATATGGGTCGGGTGTTGGCAGCTGGGACTAAATTGGGTTGGGATATCTGGTCAGCATGGAAGAGTTGAATCGAAGGGTCAGTTTCCCTGCTATACATCTCTATGACTCTATAGCATTACAGAAGCAATTGTAGCTACTGGATCTGACATTAGAGCTATCCTTTCCATCTCTCCAAGAAAGAAGCACAACAGTATCGCACAGAGACTTATTTGGATCTTCTTGCACATATTCTTGTTGTCTTGTCTATACTTGTTTCAGTGGGAATTGGTTTAGCTAAATTGGCTGGATTATTGGTTTACAGAGAAGTGTGGGTTCACTCCCAATCATCGGTTTGATGTTACCATGAAGGACTCTCCTCCATCTCTTCCCTTGTCTGAGGTCTGGTGGTGGTCAGGTAAAGTCACCACCAGTGACCTCTCTCTAATGAGAGAGCAGCCCCTATGGTCTGGTAAGACTATGGTGACACAAGAACTTGTTTAAATCTTGATATTTGTCATCGATTTGTTAATAACTTGTATAATTCCTAAGGAACCTTCAATAATAGTTAATTAACTTGTTTAAACAAAAACATGATTGCTGGTCTACTTAAAGCTTAGTCAGACAAATTAAACAGCGGGCTAAACAAACTACATTAATCCAAACTTCCCTGATCTTGCTGGAAACACATGATGAGCCATGATAGATGACATTAGTGGAGAAGGGTCATACACCCAGAGGCCGGCCCAAGTCACCTGACAGATGCTATCATCTAGCTATAACCTAAAATAGTTCCCACTGGAATTAGGGATAAAAGTTAACAAATAGTACAGTGGCAAAAATATGCCTTTAGGTAACTCAGACAAAAAAACTGGAGGAGACATTTGGGACATTGATTAAATGAACAATTGCATATATTTTACAAACAAATCAAGTTGCTCGAATCATCCATTCAGTCTTCTAAAGGATTAGCTTTTGATGATTTGCCAGATCTAATGCATTTCAATTAAAATTCCACAATGAGAATCAGGGACTTTAGAGAAAACACAAATTAGTTAATTACTTTGACCTTTGATCATCAGTACTTTTAAATGAGGAAACTTGTATGCAGCTGGATTAGATATGGAAATGAGGTGTTTAAAATAGAGTAGATTTGTTGTGTGATGATAAATTGAGTCTTTTTTTTAAAAGATAGTTTGGTGATACTTGGCTTTTAAGGTAATGTCATATTTGAGTAAGTTGCTGAAGTGAAAGGCTACAGGTTCTTGTGGTGCTGTGTTAGTTTCCCCACTTCTGGGTCAGATGGTTTGGGCCTAAGTTTCCTACTGACCTGGAGGTGTTTTATAAAATGACTAAGCAGGTTAATTAAAAAAAACCCTAACTGAAAAGCATATTGCTTGTTGCTTTTTTTTTTAATTGATCTAGTCATTATAAGCCTTTCAGTAAGTTCTATGATTTGTGATAAGCATTGTTTGGTACCTTCTATTGTAAGAAAGTTAGTAGGGATTAATTGACTGAATTTCGGAAGGATTTGTGATTCCTGGTTTATGTTAACTTTTTTTCTATAACCATGTTTAATCTACCAATGTGAAAGAAGGAAGATACAAGGAAAAAAACTGCCCACTTTGTGTTAATGTTTACCTGTAAGTTGCTTGCACTTCCAAATATGATCAATGTTGTGGCAATGCTGTTTGAATCTTTGTTTAGTGTATAATAGTAGGGTGGGGTTTGCCTTGGTGCTTCAGACTAGGACAGCCCATTGAGGAAGGAATAAGACTGTTTTATTGTTTCCTCTGGGCACACCATACTGATTTGACCCTTTTATTGCTATTCTATCATGATTACTGTTAAGATCTGAATTTCCTTTCTTTGCTGTCAAAGTGATCACGCTCCTTTTTTTTTAAAAAAAAACATCATTTGAGTTGACAAAAGTGATCTTGCCAACAGTCATCTGGTATTTTACAGGTGACCATTACTAGTGCCTTTTCAGTAGGGTTAACAAATGTTTGTTTTAAATTTCAACATTTTATTTGAAAACAAACATATACAAAGCCACTAAAGCAGTTTAGTTCTATATAGTAGTATCTGAAGAAAACAAACCAACATTGGAGTATGACTAAGATTACTTTGATTTGTTTATTGAATACTTGTACAAGATTCAATTTACATACAACTGAGGAACCAGGAGAGTGTGATAACAGAACAGTCCTGCCTTTTTATTTTGTTTGGCAGAAAAACCTCAGACAGCCATTTTTTTTCTCTCACTGAACCTTGGCAGCAACTGCTCCAAGGTTTAATGCTTCCCTAAGCACACCGTCCTTGATCCTGAAAAATGCCAGTCTGTAACATTTAGGTTAGGGTTAACTCTTTGTTCTGGAAGACCAAAGAGCATCTTTGAGTTGGTGGTCTTCCAGGTGCTGTCAATGTTTATCTATGTAAGGCACTTTATCACCTATCTTCCTTGTTTTGGTTTTGCTCGATTAGTGTAGGACACACACACCACAACACAGTAATATGAGGCTTTGGGCAAGGGTTTGTGGTGTGCTAGCAGCAAACACAATGAATTATGCTTGATCAGATATCGTTAATATCTTTGACAGTTGGTATAAATATATCAACTTTTTAAAGTAAAACCTCTCCACAGACTGAGCTCACAGTTCTTCCATCCATTCTAAGATTAACTCCTTCAGAACCATTATCTTGTGCAGCACTTTGTCCCCTATGGATTAGTCAACTTAAATATGATAGTATTTTGATTTGGAAAATTTGGAAAATTTGTTTTAAGAGCTATTTTCCCTCCAGTAGAAAGCAATATCTTCTGCTGCAGAAATGGAATCAAATTGGTTTAAAAGCAGTTTTAATTTTGATAGGGGTGGGAAGGAAAAATTCTTTGATTGGAGGGTCAGTGAAGAGGGAAAATCAACTTCACTACTATCAAATTGGGAGAAATGTCTTTTTGCAGAGGGCTATTGAGCAGGACATGAGTGATTGCCACTAAAAGAGGCAACATTATGACAATCTGGATAGATCTTGATATACAAACATTAGTTGTCTTCATTCCAAACATAATACACTGAGCAGTCTCTGAGCTCTAAGCTTGTGCCTGACTGTATAGATGTGTTACCAATGATTACAAGGAAACAGTTATGGCACAAAACATTTTTGGTTTGGACTCTGGCTGCTAAACAACCCCTCTACTCTAGTCCTATATGCTAGCTCTATTCCATAGCCTTGTTGCTTCTTGCAGCATAGGTATGTATCCAATTACATTTTCAAATGTAATATTCTTCTGCCTTTACTGTGGAGTAAGAGGATAGTTTTTTTAAACCAGGAATAATTACTGACCATATGGAAAAGAAACTGTCATATTATCCAGTAGTGGGAACTGGGTGCAGTGCCTACTGTTTCAGAGATGCTCTATCTCCTGAATGTAATTTTAATTAATAAATGGCTGATATTCACTGACATGAGTATGGACTTCCCTTTTTATTTAGTATTGATCCACATTTGAACATACTATGGTTTATCAGGCAGCAGGTTTCAGAATAGGAAGGCAAGCAACACATTTTCAGCAGGTTTCAGAATCCCAACCACCCTCTAGGTGACAACTACTCAGTGGTCCCCGCATGCTACCAACTAAAATAAATCTGTTTATTGAAATTAGTAGTTCCTGTTCATCTTCTTCTGTCAATCCATCTATTTTATACACCTCTTTTTAAATTGCTACTGTTTCCTTCCTGCAGAAAGCAACTCCAGCCTGTAATCTTTACCTTTTTTCTCAATTTGAAATCCTCCATTTATTAGCAACATCTGCCTAAATCTCCGATACCCTGAAGAGTTATCACCAGGTTTGGTGACTTGAGCTGTATGCAGTACTAGTAATTTCCTTTGTACTCCTAAACATTTGACAATAATGATAACCACAAGATAAAGGAGCAATTCAGCTACTTAACCCAATAAGTCTGCTCTGCCACTTGATCATGGCTGAAGTGTCTCCTCCATTCTCCCTATAATCCTTAATCCCCTCTAATACAGAGTTTAAAGGCACTCAATGACTTGGCCTCCGCAGCAATGGGTTCCACAGATTCACCATCCTCTATCTGAAGATACTCCTCATATCGCCTCTAAAGGGTTGTCTCTACACTCTGAAGCTGTGCTCTTGGTTCCTTATCTCTCCCAGTGCCAACATTATCATCGCATCCAGTGTCTGAGCCTCCCAGTATTCTAAGTTTCAAGAGATACCCCTTTCATCCTTCTAAACTCCACTGAGTACAGACAGTCCTCAATAGCTCCTCATAGGTGCTTCATTTCCAGAATTATTCTTGTAAACTGCCTCCAAACCCCCTCCAAAACCAGCACATCCTTCAGATATAGGATACAAAACTGCTCTCAATACTCTAAATGTAATCTAACTGGAGCCTTGTACAGTTTCAAATGTATATCTCTGCTCTTGTGTTCTACCCCTCCTGAAATTTAATGCTAACGTTTGCATTTGCCTTCCTAACTGCCAGCTGAACCTGCATGCTAACGTGAAGAGAATCCTTAACTAGGATGTTCAATTGTTTGCTTCTGACTTCTGAAGACTTTCCCTGTTTAGAAAAAAAAAGGTATATGCCTCTTTCTTTTTTCCTTACAAAGGTGCAAATCCTCTCTTTATATTTCATCTGCTACTACTTTTTTGCCCACTCTCCTAGCCTACATCCTTCTGCAGAATTCCTGATCCTTAAAACTACCTGTCCTTTCACCTATCTGTCCCACTAACTTCAGGAATCTAGAATATGCTTCAAAGTTCAATTTATTTTATAATTCCTTGTTTAGCCTCTGCAATGTATTTGATTTCCATTGCTTTCTTATATAGGGCACTGAAATAGTCCATTCAGCTCAACCTGATCATGCTTTCTTTGCTCAAATCAATCTACCCATGTATTTCTCATGGAAGTCTTCTACTGTAATTGTATTGCAGCTACTATGTAACATAACAGTCAGTAAATATGCTCATGATATCGTCACTATATATCATGGTATATGACCTGACAGTACAATGGTCTGTCCCCAACTTACTGAGTCTTGTAGCATGACACCAGGGGGGAAATGTGCTATAGTTTAATTTAGAATTGCTTTGTTTCAGCTCATTAAGGCTCTGATTTTGTAATATGTAGTCCCTATTATCTAATATACTTTATTGAAACTTTAGTGTTGTTCTCATCTCACATGAGATGACATGCATATCACTACATGTACAAAGCTCGTTGAAGGTAAAATTCCATCACTGAATTGATGGGAGAGTGAAGGACACAACAGGTTTGGATTAGCAGCTGTCCATAAATAAATGACTCTCCGGTATCACATCAACTCTCTCTCTCTCCCTTCCTTCCTTTCTCCTGTGTCTATCTCCTTTCCCCTTGAATATTCATCTGTACAATTTGCCTCAACCGTTCATTATTCTCGAAGGTCCATGTTTTCCCTACTCTGGGCAAAGATGTTTTTTTTTCTCTATCTCCCACTGCACTTAAATTCCTTTCGTATTGATGCCCTGAATAATGCCTTCACCACAAATGGCAAATTTCTCTGTTTTCATTCTATTAAAACAGAAGTCCTAATTGTAGGAGGCTGTCATCAAGAAGTTGCCTTTAAAAGACAATAGGTCTATAGTTTAGAAGCTTCTTCCTCCCCAGTGACTAATCTAATTTCCGTAGGTGTAGACTTGCTAACCATGACTCCTACATTAAGTCTACACTGAGAATCTCAAACTACAAGGAACCAGGTAGCATAGCAAAACCCATTGGCAAATCTTTCAGTAATACACCCATTAACCTCTTGCTTCCTGTCAAATTTTGAATCCAACTTTCCCTTGGGTCTCTCTTGTCTTTAATTCTGTGACGGTATTGAGATTTGTTAATCAAATGCACTACCCTCATTGTTGCATCTTTAGAATTGACTTAAACTCTTAATAAATTTGACTGTCCTAGATAAATCTGTGCATGTTCCTAAATGGGAATTTTTGTTGCCTCCTAAAATTCCAAAAGTTTTCCTATCACTGCAGAATTGATTACATGGTGATGTGAAACTATTCTTTTGAGGTTCTAATATCTATAAAAACAGTCTCAACATATTGGGAATCTAAAACCTTGGCCTGTGCCATTTCTGTAGTCATGAATTTAGCAATTTAATTCTGTGCTGCCTTCACATGGCACAGGATCATAAAGATCACTAATGTTGGACGTCTTTCTTCTCCCTGCCAGAAATCAGCCTGCATATCTAAAATAAAAGCAAGTGCTGGAAACATTCAGATCTGACACTCTTCTGAAGGAACTCCTGAAACTAAGTTTGGACCCTGCCACTCATGACACAGATGCTACCAAATCAGCCAAGTTCCTCCAGTGCTATGTAATTATTACATGTCCACACTTGCAGTGCTTGCTTTTCACTGCAGAACATTAGCTCATAATTGCTTTTGTCCTCTCTCTCTCCTATTCTCTCGGTGCCAACACAAAACTCAATCATTTGCCTTATTCTCCACTCATGCGATTCAGCTACTCATTGATGTTAATAGCCCTGATGCCATCCTGGAGTATTGTCTGCAGGAAATTCTATTCCTGTAACACTCTACCTCATGGATACTCACTAGAGATGATAGCTGCTCTAACTCCAATACAGAAAACCTGAGGTGTTTCAATGCAACAATTCCTGTATATGTAATTGTTCAGGATGTGACAGCCATTGTGGTATTTCTCCATGGAATGTAATATGTTCCGTGGAATGGACATGTCCTGTTATACTTTAGTCAATCGAATAGTTAGAGGTATTTTTGAAAGAAATCTGAGTACCATCTCCTGCTGGTGTCAATAGGTTTTTATTAACCTCATCCCCAACAGACTGTTGCTGTTTCACCCTGAAACCTTTTCAGGTTTGCACTAGATTTGATCGGACGGGCCAATGGACTGAGAAGTAGCAGCTGGAGTTTAATTTGGATAAAGGCAAAGTGTTGTATTTTGGTAAGGTAAACCAGAGCAGGACCTGTACAACTAATGGTAGGGCTCTGGAGTGGTGTTGAACAGGAAGCTAGGGGTGCAAGTTCATAGTTCATTTAAGTGACAACTCTGCTCCATCCCCTGAATTCCTTGCCTCTCAGCTCTCTGATACGTTCTGCTAAAGATTGCAGCTATTCCACTGGGGAAAAAGTTGTTCCAGTAGAGGTTTAAATTGTAGAAGGACAAATAAAATTTCAGTGTCTACTTCACAGTTGACCCATGAACGATGGATCCAGCAGCCTGTCTGAAATGACTCTGAATTTTGGTCCCTGCCCACAGCTGCTGATCCAAGGTGAAGGGAAGGACATTATCTGATGCTCCTGATGATTGGGAGACAGACTCGTTCCTTGTGACCTCTAGTGATGTTTCTTAGCCATTCCAAGTGCAGCGACACTTAAAAATGCTATTAGGATAAATACCAAAGTCTATAGCAGTGTTGGGAATTGGTAACTATCAGCATGAGCTGTTTTTCCAGTTTCCCAGACTGGGTACTATGTGACTGACTGACTGCAATAGTCAAACTAAAATAGAATAAAGCACAAACCACACATTTTTCACATTAGTAATGAGCAAAATTGTTCAAGTTGTAAATTGTCATAACTTCAAAATACAAGTGTCACTTTGTCTAAATTATTTGTCACTGCAAGAATACAATAGAATATTCATTACTGGATTAATGAGAAACTTTTTTTAAAAATAGGAGTAGGCCATTCAGCTCTTCAAGGCTGGCTAACACTCAGTATGATCAGAGCTGATCAGCAACTCAGCACCCTCCTGCTTTCTCCCTATTTCCTTATTCTTTTGAAGAACAACAGCAAACTCTCTCTTTCTTCAATTGAACATTTTAATGTTTTCCCTTAATTACTGTCTGACAGAGAATTCCACCAGGTCACCCCTCTTTGGGTGAAAAATTTTTATTCTCTTCTCTCATACATGACCTACCTCAATCCTTGGCTCTGGATAATATTTGAGTTATAGCTGCTGACCCATCTTTATGTTACAAGGAGGGAGAAAAACTACTGTTTGCTTTATGACATGGGGTAAAACCCCCAACCACTAATTTAAACCCAACACACAGAAAAGATTCAACCCTGTGCTGTAATCTGTGAAATTCGAGAGACCAGGATCTATTCCCAAAAATCACTATTTGGAGTAAAAATTAACAACTCTACTTTTTGAAGTCTAACAGAATAATTGATAATTTACAACTCCTTTTTTTCTAATCTATCTTTTACTTTCTCTTCTATAATACTGGTTTAATAAAATCCCCAATTAAGATTTACCAAAAAGTTCAAATTTCAAAACCAGCTAGCTGTCTAATCTTCTTTGTATTTTCCTCTGTCATCTTTTCTTCCTCTTGGTGATTTCTGTTTAACAGGTTGTTGATAGATAAAGGTACCTTTTTTTAAGAGACCTATTCTGCAGACAGTCTGAATATGTTGGTGGCTTGGCAGTTCTCCTCAACTGTTCTTTTTTGGCTTCATTGGTATTTATATTGTCAAAATACTAAATTCAAACTTTATCAGAGTTTGGCATTTTGGGGCATAATTTAAACTGATTGGCCAAACTTGAATTTGACTTTTTTTTTGTCTCCATGCAACCCAGCTAATCTAGCTGTTCAATCAAACGTTACCTTGTTCTGAACACTTGGTGCTGTGTCAGGTGTTATGCTAGCTTTTAATTCTCTTAAAGGTACAGTACCCCTTACACCTTCATAACAGCTTTCAAAAGTGACCATGATAATAATCCAATGCTTTTTTTTAAAAAAAAAAGAAAAATAACATTTCAAAGTCTCTTGCTCACATTGTCACCATAACATTGTTTATAATCACCTTTCTTGACCTCTACTTTAAATATTCTCAAGACTGCGTTTCACGTCCCTCAGGCTTCCAAAGATTCACTACCTTTTGGACTGGAAAACATACTACTCCTATCAGTCCTAAATAGCAACCCTTTGTTATAAATTATGCCCCTTGGTTCTAAACTCTCCAACCAGTGGAAATCTCTTGCCTGTCTATTCCTTTTTAAGTACCTTGTAAGCTTCCATGAAATCCATAGTTCCCAGGCTTTTCCTTGCAACCTTTCTTAGATAATGGTACCATGTTAGCCAATCTCCAGATTTCTGGCACATTAACCATAGATATAATGTCACAAGCATCTCTGCAATCTCTTCCCTAGATTCCCACAAAGTTCTTGGAAACACCTGATAAGGTGCCAGGGATTTATCTACATTTTTGTTTTAAAACCTCCAGCACCACCACCTGTAATATGGATGCCTTTTTTTTTTCAAAATATCACTATTTCCCCAAGTTTCCTAGCATTTTTCTCTAAGTGCTGATACAAAATTTGTTTTGATTCATACCCAGCTAAGTGGTTCAAAACGTAGATGGCCACTATTTAAGGGGCCCTATTCTCTTATTTTGCCCTTAATGTATTGTAGAATCTCTTTGGATTCTCCTTCACCCTATTGGCCAAAGCCATTTCATGTCCCACTTTTTTCCCCAATTGATTTCCCTCTGAAGTATACTCTGACTACCCTTGTAAATCTCTAGAGATTCATCCAATCACAGCTGTCTGTACCAGATACATACCTCTGTTTTCTTGACCAGAGCCACAATTTCTCTCCTCCATTCAGCATTCCCTATATTGCTGTTCACATTTAACAGGAACATACTGTCTTTGAACTGTCGTTTATCCTATTTGTGAAGGCCTCCTACATACCAACTGTTGCTTTACCTGAAAATAGCCTTACCCAATCAACTTTCAAATGTTCCTGTCCAATACTCTCCAAATTGCTCTTGGTCCAATTTAGAATTGACTTTTTTTTTTGATAAGTTCTATCAATTTTCCATAACTATTTTAAAACTAATAGAATTAGGATCACTTGCCCCAAACATTTTTCCCCCACTGACACCTCTGACTTGCCCTGTCTTACTTCCTGATAGAAGGTCAAGTATTGCTGCTCCACTTGTTGGCACATCCACCTACTGAATAAAATTTTCTTGTACACACTTAAATTCCTCTCCATCCAAGCCCTTAACACGATGACAGTCCCAGTATTAGAATTTAAAATCTCCTACCGTTACTGGTACAACTCTACCATTCTGAGATCTCCTTTTCATGTTGGTTTCTCAACTTCCTGCCGACTACGTTGGGGAACCAATAAGTGCAATTCCATAAGGGTAATCACTTCACTGGATGATCTCCAAGGAATATTCTCCCTAAGTACAGTCAATGTCATTTGTAAGCAAAAACACCACTTGCCCCTCCTCTCTCACATCCCCTGCTCTCCTTCCTATAGCATCTCCACCCTAGAACATTTTAAGCTGCTAGTCCTCTCCCAATTATTTTGTTTTTTAACTCTAATGAAATGACAGGTTCTGATGTTCCTTTATTAGAATGAATTTTTTTTCTATCTGTGAACCTTCAAGGTATTAACAGAAGTAGACAGGTTTTTTATTTCCTACAGCAAATATTTACTGACTGTTTGTTTGCATTTATCCATCTGTATTTTAAGCTTCTGTCTTTCATGATCAACACTGTACATGATTGCAATGACTCTTGTGGAAAAATGCAAGGATGAAATAATTTAGAAATTTTCTAGATTGATATTTTCTTAAATTAGAATAAGGGTTGACTTGGTTCAAAATCTTAATGATTTGATTGTAATCAAATTTGTTAAAAGTGGTGCTTTGCTGGGAAAATAGCACCTAATTCAGGCAGGGCTGGGGTTTCTGAGCCCCTGCAGTAAAGTGGTGAAAGGAAAAGAGTTGCTAGCTCAGAGCATAATGTTCTTGCCCAACATGAAATAAGGAGCATTTTAATGTCCAATTGTCATATTCAACTTTTTAAAAGTTTTGCACAAATGTAGAATGACATTGAGGACAGCAGCACTAGTTGTTATTGCAAATTGCTGACCCAACCCAAATTTTGACACAACCCAGATTGTTTGCTGTACACCTAAAAAGACTTGTCAAAGGAACAATATTTCACTTGTTGCTTGGTAACAACACAATTTCTGAGGGCATGCAGTAATTGGCTCTTTTCTCAAAGTCACACAGCAACTGAGTTTTTTTTTGTAAACTCCTGCTGTGGTGGTTTCAAGACTTGATTTTCCTTTTTATTTTGAGTGGAATGCTCGAATTTGTGCAGAATATAGTTTATACTTTCATAATACTCTTCCTGTAAAGTACGTCCTATTGTACTTTTTAGAAGCTTATAGATTTTAGTTTTTTTTTATTTGCCTCCACAAAAATCTACCCCAAACTGCTGCTCAGTGTGTACTATCCTCCTAAGATGCATCGCAGAAATTCACTTGCCCCCCCCCCTCAACACCCCCCCCCACCCCCCAAAACAAAACTGTGGGTCAAGCTACTGCAATAGTTTAAGGAACCAGCTCGTGAACCTTTGCAAAAGCAACTAGGAATGGATTAAATGCTGGGCATGCAGCAATACCCAGCTCCACAAATGGGTGATCAAAGTTAGCTTTAACGTGTAGGCCATGATCTGCCCGAAGCCTAGCAGTTTCTCAGTGTCACACTACCAACTCCAGTAGGTGGCAGTATTGGTATTTCTCATTCAGTTGGCATCTGTTCCAGACAGTCGACTGATTTGAAGACTACATTCTGTGCCAAGGCAATTTCTTGTAAAATGTGGCAACCATAACTTGGAACAGTGGGGTGACCCTGAGTTGCAGTGAGTTTTGGGTACTTGGCTTGAAAGAAATTTTTAACACGAATTAGTGGAATCCTTGGCCAGCCCATTAAAATGGAATAAAGGTGACCAAAGTGTTAGGTTTTAAAATAAAAGTATGGGTTATGTTTGTAACATGGAAAACTTATCTGGTGATCATATTGGTGATTTTTTTTTAAAATAGAAATGCTATAAGCTTACAGGTCACCTTTTCTTTGAAAGGTCACTATACTTTGACTTAAATAAAATTTTTTTACTTTTGGCTCCCATCAAGTTTGCCAATTACTGGATCACTTCCTTTGTGTGGGGCCTTGACATGTCTAAACAACGCAATACTCCAATAAGTTGCAGTTGAAGGATAAATTTTAGGTCATGACAATGATTTCTGTTGATCCTCTCACTTTGTCCCAGGATCTTTTGTTATTCAACCGACAGAACAGATGGGAGTCTTAAGTAAATGCCATGTCTCCTGTTGGAGTATCACTGCAGAAATATCTCCTCAGTACTGCTCTCGTGTTGGTGTAGATTTAAATGCTCATGTATTTATAAGACTCGGAAATTGCTAAAGGGTAATTTGCTTCAATGCAGGAGGAGGGGGGGCAGATGTTGTGGTGTTAGTCATTTGTGTGCTACTAAACATGAATCACTGGGTGTAAATGTTTTCTGAATTTTAACTATCATTTTAACCAGTGGAATTCTCTGAATCAATAGTGAGAAGTCATAGATGCTTACTGACCAGAATAGGGTAACCATAATAGATTTTTGTTTTCATTAGAGGTAAAAAGTTTCACTATTGTGCAAAATATAACTTTGGTCAGTTTCCAAATCTATACTGGATTCTCCAATTAGATCAGAATGAGAAATGAGCGGTTAGTCTTCATTCTAGATTAGAGTGGTGCTGGAAAAGGACAGCAAGTCAGGCAGCATCTGAGGAGCAGGAAAATCGACGTTTCTGGCAAAAACCCTTCATCGGGAATGAAGGTGGGGGCCTTGGTTGGAGCCTCTGGTGGAGGCTCCCTGCCTTCATTCTTGATGAAGGGCTTTTGCCTGAAATGTTTTTTTTTCTGCTCCTTGGATGCTGCCTGACCTGCTGTGCTTTTCCAGCACCACACTCTAATCTAGACTCTGATTTCCAGCATCCGCAGTCCTCACTTTTTTTTTTGTCTAGTCTTCCCCATTCTGCCATTGAGCTGAACAGTGTTAGTACTTTAAAGTGGGATTTGTTTTGTTCTAATGTCAATTTTAAATTGAAAGTGGTCAGTTTCCTGTGACATGAGATATGAAAGTAACTGTTTGATACTGCCTAAAGGTTATTTTTGAGCACAAAGTTACTAAAGAGATATTCAACTGGAATGATTGAAAAGGCTGGGGTTGCTTTCCAAAGAACACCAGGCATTTCTTTATTTTGAAAGACAAAAAAAAGTACAGATTCTGAGGGCACCTAGCCAGAGTAGAAAACATTTTTACCTGCTTCCTTCCCCTCCCCACAACCTGCGATGCGCATCCCCCTGTCCCAAGCAGAGAAAAATGGGACATGAGATATGAATGAACGTGGTATTTCCTTAACGAATAAAATTTGAATTAGAAAATTGAAGGAAGGGCTGTAGTAAGTTCAATCAAATTGCACAGAACTAAAGGTGCAAGGGAAAGGGGTGGAAAATGAGAATTTGCATCAAAAGATCTTTTTTAAAATGAAACATTAATTCTAGAATAATTAACACTGCAAGAGAGTTGGTTCGTCAGCTGTGCAAAATAAATTATTACTGTTTAAATTATTTATTGAACAGGTCTACAAGGGCCTACAATAGAGTTAATATCTAACTTTTTTTTCTAGTTGTGGAAATACAGCAACTTGTGTGTGTAAAATATGTGGCAGAGAACTAAGACTTTAGTTTCAGTAAACTAATTTTGATAAGTTGAAAAACCATTTTTTTTTTTTGGCTTTCTCTTCAATCCTCCTAAGGATGTTGCCAGGGTTGGAAGGTTTCAGCTAGAGGAAGAGGCTGAATAGCCTGAGGCTATTTTCCCTGGATCATCAGCAGCTGAGGGGTGACCCTTTTTAGAGTTTTTATAAAATTACTAGGAGCATGGATGAGGCAAATAGCCAAGGTCTTTTCTCCAGGGTAGGGGAGTCCAAACCTAGAAGGCATAGGCTTGAGGTGAGTGGGGAAAGACCTTAAAAGGGACTTTCAGGGCAACGTTTTCATGAAGAGGGTAGTATGTGTAAGGAACGAACTGCCAGAAGTGGTGGGTGCTGATACAATTACAACATTAAAAAGGCATGTAAGTATAGGAAGGGTTTTGAGGGATATGGGCCAAATGTTGGCAAATGGGACTACATTAAATTTTGGATATCTGGTCGGCATGGACCAATTGGACTGAAGGGTCTGTTTCCCATGCTGTACATCTGACTCTGACTCTAAATATGGAAAGAGTAGGAGAAGTCACATGGTATTACAGATTTTTTTTTTCCAAAAAATGTCATGCTGTTCCAACTTTGTGCTGTACTTATCAGGACAAATCACCAATTTTTAAAGGAACAATTTTGATGCTGCCTGAGAAGAAAATGCTGATTGGTGTGGACTGAGGCCATGCTATAGCAAATGCACAAGTGGACTTTACCTTGTTTTAAAAACAAGGTAGAGATTTGAGTGTCTTTCCCAGAAATAAGTTGTTGGAAAAGTTGGACTGCTTGTGGTGCGGAGACCTTATGAGGTAACCTAGAGCTTTTGAAGATGAGGTCTTGATTAAAGAAAGTGTGTACCTTCAGGCCAGGAAGGTGACACAGATAGTCACTTAAAAAAATTTGAAGGAAAAGAAACATTCACTACTTTTTGATCTGAAATGTTGACCAGAAAACCTGATACTCTCTCTAACTCTCTCTAACTCTCTATTATTGGCAGATATTGTGGATGTGAAACTGAAGATGCTACCTGAAAAGGTGGAACCTGTAGAGCTAACAAAAATGGATATATGGGATTTGTCTGATCAATTCAAAATGCCAAAACCAGCTTAAAGAATATTAAAGTCCAGGAACAGGCTGTTCCATTCACTAATGGCTGCACTGAAATTTGTCTTTCTAAACTAAAGTCATTTTCTTTTTGCCTCCTATGCAGTCTGTATCCCGCTTTTGCTTGCCAAATCATCTATCAGCCAAGATGCCTCTTGCAATACAACTTTTATCTGCTTCTACCACCTCCAGCATGTATTCCAGGCACTTGGGAAAAAAGCTTGCCTCTCTCATCTCATTTTAACATTTCCTCCATCACCTTAAATCTATGACCCTAGTAATTGATTGTACCCTGGGGAAAATAATTGACTCTCCATGCTTTGCATAATTAGTTAAAGGCTGCCTATGAAGTTTCTGTGACTTCCTCCTCATAAAGTTGTTGTGCCAAAGGGTGACAGTGGTTAGCACTACTGCTTCACAGCACAAGGGATTTCAGTTAAATTGCACTCTTGGATGACTATCTTTCTGTGAGGAGTTTACAAATCCTCCCTGTGGCTGCATGGATTTCCTCCAGGTACTCTGCTTTCTTCCTACAGTCCAAAAATGTGCAGATTAAGTGGATTGGCCATGCTAAAAATTGCCCCATATTATCCAGGGATATGTAGGCTAGGTGGATTAGCCAGAGTAAAGCCCATGTGAGGTTATGGGGATTTGGTAGTTCTGGGTGCCATTTTGGAGGGTTCATAATTGATGGGCCTCTTCCTCTGCTGTCGAATGGAGAAAAAATCAAACCTAAAAGGAGTCCCATTTTTGATTTTCCTATTTTGGAGCAAAAAGTCTGACTACATTTCCTGGTCTATTCATACACTACTTATCTCGATGATGAACAGTCTTGAAATACTTTTTTTTGTGTTCATTTTTGGGGACGAACCAGAAATGTTTCACTTGTTAAGCCTGTTTGAGTGACTTTTTTTTCATTGTTGCAATTTGTCACATTGGACGACAGATGGCGCACTTTAAAGGTGTTTTCATTTTTGACTGTGATTTGATGTTTTTTGTGGCGAGTAATTAATGTATTATCTGTTTTACATTTGCTGACCAAAGTGGATTATTCCAGCATTAATGTTTTGTTCCTCCAGATTAATTTTAAAATTTAAACTTTTAAATGCAAATTCTCATTCCTTCTCTAATTCATCTGCATTGACTATAATCTCTACATTGCTGTGACTTTTCCCACTATGAATATTTTGGGGTTTAAAGTTCCAGCTATAACTATTTGGATAAGACAACTGCAGTCTCAGATTAATTCTTCTCTCGGACTGGATTTGAGTAGATATTACAAAATACCAACTGGCTGTTCAGTCCCATTAGTTCATTGTGATATCTTTTATTCTTTCCACGAACAATATCCTAACACCACTGTTCCCATATCCTTTTCCTCGCAGGCACTAATTTATCTCACATTCTTTAACTCTGACATGGTCTCTACCTTAAGTAATGCCACATTCCACAGCCTCCATCACCAGTGCCTTTGCTGCCTTCTGTCTGAGATGGATTTATTTTGTCTCTTCAGTTCTGGAGTCAAATGACAGCTCCTAGCATTTTTTAGATATTTTTAAAAAGGACCAATCAATTTTTCCCCCATTATTTCTTCCTTTTCTGACCAAAATAAGTTTTTTATTTTTCTCTCGAGCCTACCATCTCACTTTGTACTCATTCAACAGTCAGCGACTGGTGCCTGCATTCCTCATGTCACTCAGCAGGCTCTCACTTTTGTCTGACAGTCCAACTCAGTTTTTCCTGGTAACTAATAAATTAAAATCATCAACTGGAAGTTTTGCTGAGCCATTCCTTAGCTCAGCATATTAAAATATACTGCTCTAATTCCTTTTTTTTCCCCCCCCTTCTATGTCAAATGACAAGCTAGAAAAAAGCATGAAAGGAAAAAAGCTGATGTGCTTTGTATGTTTTTAAATGGCATTTTTAGAGTGCTTTCTTGTGTATAAAAATGTCCCAGGGCTCTTTCCTACCTCTTAAGAGCACAGTGGACAAGGAAAACAGCAAGGAGATCCTGACAAGAATTTGTTCTGGTTTATAAAAATGAGATGGAGGATGTACGTTAAGGACCTTCCTTTAAAAGGAAGGAGAGTTTGCAGAAACTTTTTTTCTGAAAACCATAATACTGGGAAACATTATGTAACCGTCCTCTCTTTTGAAGTATGCAGATGTGCGTATTTCTAGATAACTGAAGACATGGTTGCCTTCAGGAACAGGGCAGTGCACAATAGCCCAGAGTTGTTGTGGTGAGCTGAAAATGATGGAAAAATGAAATGGTCAGTCGGAAGGGCATGAGAATAGTGAGTCTGGTACTAACAAATGCAGAGTTCTTACACCAAAGAGAGCAGTCCTCCTAATTTGAGGAGATATGAGGTCCCAAGATTAGGTTTGGGTCTAAGGTTGTTTTGAGATTGCAGGGTAAAAACAAGGACTGCGGAGACTGGAAACCAGAGTCTAGATTAGAGTGGTGCTGGAAAAGCACAGCAGGTCAGGCAGCATCGGAGGAGCAGGAAAATCGATGTTGCAGTCAAAAGACCTTCATCAGGAATAGAGATTGAGATTGCAAACAGTCAGGAACCTACCTGAAATGTTGACATGGAAGGTGGGATGGTATCAGTAGTGAGGAAGCTTTTTTTTTCACCCAGATCAAGGTATGGGAATTTGATGGATTTTTTTTGGCAGAAATTGTGGTTGATTCAAAATTGGATAGATGAGGAGTGGCTTGAATAAAAGGCAGTAAAGGGATTGAAATAGATCACACGGAGACTGAACCAAATCTCACCAGTGTACATGTAGAATCTGAAGGGTGCCTTCAGATCTTGCCAGTATGTAGATAAGGAAAGAGGAGGGAAGCGGCAAAGGTAGTTAGTTTCAAAGCCAAAAGGAGTTAAGCATGAAGCAAAACCATAACAGGAAATTCTGACTAGATCAGTGTAATTTAGATGATGAGGCTGCTGGAAAATGAAAGGATTTGAATAGTGAGTTAAGGTAAATTTAACTCTGCCTGATTTGTTTAAAAAATCATCATCACTATTGGAGTAAATCTTCTCTGCCTGAGTGTTCTTGGCAGTCGCTTCCTGCAGCTAGTGACCAAAGCAAAAGTTTTTAAACTTAGTTGAAAAATTCAACAAGTTATCTGGTCAATTTAACACTGAAGATTTTAATCATCCTAATACTCCAACTAGAAACTGAGGAAACTAAACTTCTGAGCTTTGGGCTGAAGCCTCCATTACTTCAATCTCAGCTTCCATTGCTGAAACGTTGTCACAAGGGAATTTATTTTGTATTAATTGTTGCTTTGTTACTATTCTTTGATTTACCATGTAGCGGCTTTTTTATTAGGGTTTTCTCGATAATATTAAATGTTAACTTTGCCACCTGATTTGTTTTCTTAAGCTTAAGATCACCTGCATGGATCACCGGATCAGGACTTGCATAACTCCTGAAACTGGTTAATTCTCATTCTTAATCACTCCTCGTAAAGTGCAGTTTTTGTGCACGAGGATCACCTTATTTTGCAAAACCAGGCTGTGTGGAGTTTGAGTAACCTCTTGCCACGGCTTCCATACTTTCATCCTCTTGTATGAGGCAGTTCGTGTAAGCATAAATTGCATTAATGTATTTGCTGATGGTAAGATTTAAAACTGATGTCCAAACTGCAAGCAGATCACTTTCTCTACTTAAATCGGTTTATAAAACAACTTTTCAATAGTTTGTGATTAAACATAATCAACAATATGAAACAGATACTTAGAATTGCAATTTAAAAAAAATCAACAAACCAGCATGTTTCAAAACTGGAAGCTTGTTCTCCCTCTCATCTACCATAAATTTGTGTAGTTAGTTAGGAAGAAGGGGAATGAATTTGGTTTGTTTGTTTTCAGTGAACAAGGGAATTGGGCAGGATAAATAGCCAAAGTCTTTTCCTTGGAGTGGGGAGGGGTGGAGTCCAAATCTTGTGGGCATAGGTTTAAGGTGAGTGGGAACGTTTTTTAAAAAGGGACTGGTCTTATCAAGGGCTAGAGCTCTTTACAATGATATCAGGAGGGTGCTGAATATAGTAAAAAAAAAAAAAAAAAATGTCAGTAGAGATTGATTCCAGGTTTGGTGGTCTCCCTGGATGCGGAAAAGGCATTTAATTGCTTGGAATGGTTGTGCCTCTGTGTCGGATTGTTTTGGTCTTGGGGCTAGTTTTTTTTTTGCTCTGTGGACGGCCGTGTTCCCAAGGTGGCAGTCATCACGGACAACGTTAATCAGATCTTTTTAGTGTTGGGAGGGCCAGCCAACAAGGGTGTCTTCTTTCGCCACTGCTATTTACCTTCGTAATTGAGCCACTGGTGGTGACTGTCTGGAAGGATCCTGGAATAGTGGCACCAAACATCGGAATTGAGGAGCACAAGATTACACTTGATGCACATGATGTCCTTCTGTTTCTGGCTAACCCAGAAAAGTCCATACCCCGGCTAACACAAAATATTAAATTATTTGGCAGTTTTTTGGGATATAGGATAAATTTCACAAAGTTAGAAGTCCTGCCCACGGGAGGACTGGTGGAAGAGGATAGAACACAGTTTCCTTTTCGGTGATCGCAGAAAGCTTTTCTCTGGCTGTATGGAGCTGACTTTGCGTAGTTGTTGGATAAGAGGGGCTACCAATATCATGGCTCAGCCACATAGCCCTGATGAAAATGCGTGTTCTTCCTCTGCTATTATACCCGATGAGGATACTCCCTTTTGTGGTGGCCCAGACAAGTGCTATAGAAGTTTACTGGTTGGCTTGGGTCCTTTTTCTTTTATTTGGCACTAAGTGCCCCCTAATTAAATGTTACTAAGCTGCAACTCCTGCAGGGTGTGTGGAGTAGTGGTGGTCGGGGTGAGGGTGAATCTTCCAGATCTGAGGAGATTCCAAATGGCACACTGTTGTCATGACTGGGTGTGTAAGGACTAGAAGTCGATATGGCTTGCTGTCAAGACCTCACAGACAAGATGTCTCCTTGTTTTAATCTACTGTGTATGGACAAGATGAGGTCTTCGTGGGAGCCCAGTGATCTTAAATACATGGAAAGCATGGAGAATAATGCAGCAGGGAGAGGACAACTTGATTAAGACCTCACCATTCACCCCATTAGTGAGAGGCCCAGGATTTAGGTCCGGGTCAATGGATTCTGGCTTCAAAGCATGGGGGAAGAGGGGTAAGGGAATCTCCTGTATGGGAGATTTATTTGAGGAAGAGGTCTTGATGTCTTTTAACCAGTTAAGTCAGAAATGAGATCTCTTTGAGATCTCCTCCGATATTTTCAAGTTAAAGATTATATACAAATTCCCAGGTAGAAGAAAACCATGTCCTTGGCTCAGCCCCACAAGTTGGACAGAGGAGAGTCCTCCGATATGGGGGCACTCTCTCTCGGTCAGTACCATTATATTATTTGCAGAAAGGGAGTGCTTTGAGAGATGGGGAAAGACTCCATGGGATCTGGAATCAGGAACTAGGAGAAATCTCATCGGATATATGGGAGAATATGAAGAAAATTTCAATATGCAATTGAAGATTGTTCACAGGGCCCATATGGCACCAGAGAGGTTAGCAAAGTTTTTAATAAAAGGATTCTCTCCAGGATGTCCCAAATGTAAAATTTAACTCCGGCACCCTTATGCAAGGCTTTTGGTCCTGCCACAAGATTTGAGAATATTGACATGCCATAGTTAATGAGCTGGGGAGGATCCTGGAAATTGGAAGTTAAGGTTTACCCGGTATTCCTCCTTTTGGGTCTGCTGAATCTGCCCCCTCTGGGTGAGCACAGAAAGAGGTTATTTAATATTATTACACACTACAAGGAAGAACATTCTAATGAAATGGATATCAGAAAACCCCCCAGGTCTTATGGGGTGGCAGAGACTTGTGATGGAGCTTGTCCACCAATACTATCTTACAAATATGGTGCACCATAGAACAGAGCAATTTTATAAAATATGGCGGCCCTTCCTAA
The DNA here is from genome assembly GCF_004010195.1 of Chiloscyllium plagiosum. NCBI lineage: Eukaryota > Metazoa > Chordata > Chondrichthyes > Orectolobiformes > Hemiscylliidae > Chiloscyllium > Chiloscyllium plagiosum. Next base: position 28,161,354 of record NC_057738.1, read on the forward strand.
ATTACATAGACCTGGATCTATTGGTGATATTGATTGATTTAGGGTCTTTATACAGGTGTGAGGGCCAGCTTTGGTGGAGGTGTGGTGAGTGGATAGAGGGCAGTTCTACTCCTGTTTTTTAAGGGAGCAGTTTTATCTGTACAAATCCCTAAAGTCCTCATTATGCCTGACCAAATATAGTTGGAATTTTATTGCTGTTGTGTAATACACTACAGTGCATCTTCAGTTGGTGTATCCTCTACCAGTAATCCTTACTAGAAATGCTAGGACACAGAATGGATTGGAGGCAAAGATCTACCCAAAACTTTTTTAGATTCCCTAGAGTGTTGAAACAGGCCATTCGGCCCAACAAGTCCATACTTTGAAGAGTAACCCACCCAGACCCATTCCCCTACATTTTACCCTTGACTGATGTACCTAACATTATATGGGCAATTTAGCATGGCCAATTCACCTGGCCTACAGATCTCTTGGACTGTAGGAGGAAACTGGAGGACCCAGAGAGAAAACAGACACTGGGAGATTGTTCAAACTCCACACAGTCACACAAAGCAGGAATTGAACCTGGATCCCTGGTACTGATACAGCAGTGCTAACCACTGAGCCACCTTGACTAGTATTTCATGCTAGTGGTGGTGGCAAAAACAGAGATGCCAGCAGTGATCGTCTGTATATAATATTTTAAGCAATTACCAGGGAAGGGATAGAAAACTTCAGATATTTAATCATTTAATTTTTTTTTTCTGTAAATTAAACCTCTACCTTTTTTGATTTGAAATAACTACTCCAAGCTTGTTGCTCAAGGCTATTAAACATCTAATTGGTTTGTTACACTGCAAAAACAAAGTGGCTTATGATTTGAATATAATGGTCTTTGCATGCTCTGCTCAACCCTAGAATTTTTAGGCATGCAATCACAAAGTTAGGTTTACATATATTTAAAAAAACATAAGTCTACAATATTGCAACCTGACTTGTGGTTGAATTGAAGTTTTTAATAACTTTCTTTTCACTACAAAAGTTGGCTTGATGTGTGGATTAAAGCCAAAACAGGATTAGGATTGATGAACCAAAAGCCTGATCAAAGAGGTAGATTTTTAAGATCTTTTTGAAGGAGTAAGAGGTGGGGAGATTAAAGCATGAGTTAGAGTTTCAGACCCAGATGGCTTAAGGCATGGCCACCAGTGATGAAGCCAAATAAAGTTGATGAAGACCCAAGTAGCCAGAATAGAGTTCTGGCACTGTACTGCTGGAGGAGTTCAGCTGAGACTGCAGGAGGAATTTCAACACCCAAGATGAGAATTATCAAGTCAAGATATTCAGGGACTGGGAACCAATGTGGGTCAGTGCACGCAGGGTTGCAGTTCAATAAGCGTACCCCACTGTCTCTTGCTGAGTCATCCTAAAGGTGCTCCTTCTGAAGCAAGCCTTGCTGTGAGGTGCTGCCCAGAGCAATATCCCCTGATGGCAGCATGACCACTAAGTAACAGTCACTTCTAACAGGCAGCCATTTAAAAATTTTAAATTTGTAAACAGGACATTTCCTTTCCAGATCTCTAATACAAATGTATAGAAAGAACTTACATTCTTGCCTTTCACCTTTCTGGTTGTCAGTGTCTATTGGAAATAATTTCTTGTATTTTCTTTCATTTCCCAACCTGCTATTTAAATAGTTCAACTAAACTTCCCCAACCATTTTATGCCAAATAGAACAATCCTAGCTCATGTAGTCTCTCCACAAGTCATGTTGTGGCTGTACAGGAAATTGGTTAGGGCATTTTTAGAATACTGCTTCTAAATTTTAGAGAAAGAGATGTACACATGGAAACGGACTCTTCAGTCCAACTTGTCCATGCTGACCAGATATCCCAACCTAATCTCGTCACATTTGCCAGCACTTGGCCAATATCCCCCTAAACATTTTCTATTCAAATATCCATCCAGATGCCTTTTTAAATGTTGCAGTTATACCAGCCTCCACCACTTCCTCTGGCAGCTTATTCTATGCACGTACCACCCTCTGCATGGAACAAGTTGCCCCTTAAGTCCCTCTTTTTTTTCTTTATATCTTCTCCTCTCACCTGAAACCTATGCCCTCTAGTTCTGGACTGCTTTCTCCCCCCCCCCCCCCCAACACACCAACCCTCCCCCTGCTCGCCCTTGTGGCTACAGATGAGATTGGTACAGACCAAGGAAAATTTGTCAACCCTGCACCATTTTTTAAAAAATGGAAATAAAATACTGTCCAACAAGAAAATGTTTGTGCTTTTGTCTCCTTTTATAAACAGTAACAGTTTCTGCATAAAACATTTAATTCTTATGTGTATTCATTTTTAGTTAACTGGATTTTTCTTTAAAATTTATGAAAGTTTTAATAATGGTCATAGTGTATCCATCTAGTAAACATCTAGCTGTATCACGACCCTAACTTGAGAAACTAAGTACTTCCTCAATAAGCATGTTTGATCACCCTCCAGTGAGGTAAAGTGTAATGTCCCCTCACTTTGGTGATGTGTAGCATACACAATATGTGAAAGCAAAGTTACCTTCTTTCTCAGTGATCAGTAATAAATTCCTTTTGTGCACTACCAGCAGTCTTTAATAGACGCAGGTTGTTGCATGGAACAGAAAAAGAAAGTATCTTCCTTCAAATATCTTGTTTAAGAAAGTGAACTGAGCTTATGAGGATATATTGGAAAATGAGTAGCTCCTGCTTTGAACAAATGGAGATTATGTCAAGCTGTGCAGTCTCTTTGAGAAATGGATACCCAAATGTGATTTTGTAAGCATTAATTTAACTGACTAATATACTAATCAGTTTGATTTTTGTGGGACAAATTGTCTCTGTTAACTTTAGGCTGTAATCTTGCCTAAATGGGATTTGATTCTTTTACTTCTCCTCAGGTTTAAAATGCTTCAGACATGATAGAGAGGGATGTAAAAGAAGTGGGGGAGTTGCCTTACTGGTAAAGGAGAACATCACTGTTATACTGAGGGAAAACACCTTTGAGGGCTCATCCGGCAAGGCCAAATGGGTAGAGCTCAGGAATAAGAAAGGTGCAATCACTTTGGGATTGTACTACGGGTCTCCTAACAGCTAGCAGGGGATAGAACAGATACGTGGACAGATTTTACAGAAATGTAAAACGAACAGGGTTGTTTTGATGAATGATGTTTTAGCTTCCCCATGCATTGACTGGAACTTGCTTCGTGCCTAGCATGTTGGGAATTTTTGGGTGTCGGGGATGGATTTTTTTTTTTACACTTGTTTTCAATAAAGAAATATCATCTGATGTAAGAGGCCATGCTAAACATGGTACTGGGCAATGAGCCTGGCCAGGTGATCAAAGTTTCAGTGGAGATGTTTTGGGAACAGTGATGATAATTGGGAGTCAATCAGATGTACAGAATGAAAACAGACCCTTCCGTCCAATTTGCCATGCCGATCAGATATATCCTAAATAAATCTAGTCCCATTTTGCCCATATTCCTGTAAACCCTTCCTATCCATATACCCATCTAAATGCCTTTTCAATATTGTACTTCCTGAGGAAGAGCTTAAAATGTTGACCCATTTGCTCCTCAGATGCTGCCTGACTGGCTATGCTTTTCTAGCACCACACTTTTTTTTTTTGACTCTGATCTGCAGACTTCACTTTCTTAGTAATTGTACGCATCTCCATTTCCTCTGGCAGCTCATTCCATACATGCACCACCCTTTGTGTGAAAAGGTTGCCCATTGGATCCCTTTTAAATCTTCCCCTGTCACTTTTAAACTGTACCCTCCAGTATTGGACTCTTCCCTACCTTGGGGAAAAGAACACGTCTATTTACCCTATCCATGCCCCTCATGATTTTATCAACCTCCTATAAGGTCATCCCTCAGCCTCTAATGCTCCAAGGAAAACAGCCCCACCTATTCACCCTCTCCCTCTGGTTAAGCCCTCCAACCCTGGCAAACTTCTTGTAAATCTCTTCTGAACCCTTTCAAATTTCACAACATCCTTTCTATGCAGGAAGACCAGCATTGTACGCTGTATTCCAAAAGTGGTCTAACCAATGTGCTGGACAGCTGCAACATGACATCCAAACACCTATACTCCGTGCTCTGACCAATAAAGGAAAGCATACCATACCACCTTCACTAACCTATCTACCTGAGGCTCCACTTTCAGGGAGCTATGAACCTGCACTCTGAAGTCTTTGTTCAGCAACACACAAAGATCTTACCATTTAGTGTATAAAACCTGCCCTGATTTGCCTTTCCAAAATGGAACACCTCACATTTATCTAAATTAAACTCCATCTACCACTCCTCAGCCCATTTGCCCATGTGATCAAGATCCCATTGTAATCAGAGGTAACCTTCTGTGCTGGTGGTTATACTTCCGAATTTTGATGTCATCTGTAAATTTACGAATCATACCTCTTACATTCACATCCAAATCATTTATATAAATTCAATAAGTTTTAAGGAGATTATGGATGAGAGTAAGAGTAGTCCTGAGTGAAAGTACGAAACTGGGGGAAGGCTTACTACTATAATCGGCAGGAACTAGGGAATGTAGATTGGAAGCATCTGTTTGAGGGTAAATGCAGATCACGCATGTGGGAATCTGTTAAAGGCCAGATGTTTAGAGTTCAGGACCAGCATGTTTCTGTGAAGGATATGGATGGCAAGATATGGGAGCCTTTGCTGACGAGAAATTGAGTTTTGAGCCAAAAAGTAAAAGGAAGGTTTTGAAAACTGAAGACCAGGCAGAGCCCTTGAATACAAAAATAGCAGGAAAGAATTCCAACAAGGAAATAGGACTAAAAGGGGCAATGAAATTTCTTTGACAAACAGAATTAAGGAAAATCCCAAGGTGTTTTATACATGAGGATAGCTTGGGTAGGTCTACTCAAGGACAAAGGAGGGAATTTGTGGAGACTGAGTAAATGGGTGAGGTTCTTTTAATGAATATATTGTATCAGTATTCACATAGGGCATGTTGGATGTTGAGACTCAAGTATGTTTATATTCTGGGGCATGTCCATATTAAGTATTGTATTTTTAAAAAGCACTCCAGTCCAACAAATTCCCAGGACCTGATGGGATCTATCCCAAAATGCTGAGGGAATTGCTGGGGTCTTATACAAAATCCTTGTATCCTCTTCAGTCTCAGGAGAGGTCCCAAATGACTGGAGAATAGCCAATGTGGTGGTTTTTTTCTTGTTTAAGAAGAGCAAGCAACAAGGATAATCTGGGGATTTTACAGGCTAGTAAATCTTGTATCAATGGTAGGGAAATTCTTGGAGAAGATCATTAGGGATAGAATTTGCTCTCATTTGGAAAATATGGACTTATTAGTGATAAGCAGCATGGCTTTGTGTGGGGAAAGTTGTCTCTCTCAAACATGAGGTTTTTTAAGGAAATTATGACAGATGATTGAAGGCAGGGTGGGGATCTTGTCTGTATGGACTTTAGCAAGACTTTCTTTTTGACCAGGTTCCTCATGGACTGTTGATCCAAAAAGTGAAGTCCCATGGGGTCTATTGTGAGCTGGTAAAATGGATACAGCACCCCACCACCCCTCTCCCACCCTCCTTCCCACCTTCTCTGTTCTAAAGAAAACACCAGCCTCTCTTCAAAGCTGAAATGCTCCATGTTGGGCAACATCTTGGTGAATCTCCTTTGTAACCCCTACAGTGAAAACCCATCCTTCCCATCATGCAGTGACTAGAACTGTACTCCATCTGTGGCACTCCAACACAACTCTGCTCTTATTTGTACTATGAGTGATGAAGGCAAATGTCCAGTATGCTGCCTTAACTGCCCTATTAACCTGTCCAGCCACTTTCTGGGAGGTGTGAACAAATATTCCCAAATCCCTGTTCTTGTGAGCTGCCTAGTGTCTTGATATTGAACTACCTCCAGTGAAACTACATCCCACCTCATGTGAGGGCACCAAGACTCTGTGGTGCAGTCTCATTTCATGCCTTGCTGCAATGGTTACAATTTTTTTTTAGTAGTTACTTTTATACTCCACTCCCTTGGCAATAAATGTCGATTCCATTTGCCTTAATACTGTACATCAGAGAAAAGAACTGAAAATCTCCAGTTAGCTGAGAGTCTCAGCAGGAACTCCAATTCCACACCACTTTCTTGACGTGTCCATCTTCTTTCCTGCCTATCTGCTCCACCACCCCACCCCCTGGCTGACCTATCACAATTGCCTCCCACCTTCATCCAGGCAAAAGTGAGGACTGCAAATGTGGAAATCAGAGTGGTGCTGGAAAAGCACAGTGGGTCAAGCAGCATCCAAGGAGCAGGAAAATTGATGTTTCAGGCAAAAGCCCTTATCAGGAGTGGAGGTAGGGAGCCTCCAGGGTGGAGAGATAAAGGGGGGGCACCTGCATCCACCTAATGCCTTCCCACCTATCCTCCACCATCCATCCCTTATCTCTCAGCCCCCTTCCCCTCCACATCCCTGAAGAAGGGCTTAGTTAGAAATGTCGACCCTCCTGCTCCCCGGATGCTACCTGACCCTGCTGTGCCTTTTCAGTGCCACATTTCTTGGTTCCACATCCCAATGTGGGGTCTTTGTGCATAAATGGCCAAATTATGCTGTAAATGTTGTGAAATTGTGATGGTTGGGATGAAGTGGTAAATTTTGAGCATGAGACATGCTTAGAGTTGAAGGTAATAAGCTTCTGAGTGTCACCTGATGGGGTGCTTTGGGGAGGAGTTGGGATGAAGTCAAATGAGGGTAGCAGAATCCACATGGGCGGCACAGTGGTTAGCACTGCTGCCTCACAGCGCCAGAGACCCGGGTTCAATTCCCGACTCAGGCGACTGACTGTGTGGAGTTTGCACATTCTCCCCGTGTCTGCGTGGGTTTCCTCCGGGTGCTCCGGTTTCCTCCCACAGTCCAAAGATGTGCGGGTCAGGTGAATTGGCCATGCTAAATTGCCCGTAGTGTTAGGTTAAAGGGGTAAATGTAGGGGTATGGGTGGGTTGCGCTTCGGCGGGTCGGTGTGGACTTGTTGGGCCGATGGGCCTGTTTCCACACTGTAAGTAATCTAATCTAATCTCTACTTTTTTAAAGGTAGTACTGTTTGAGATTTCAACTCTATATTTAATACACGTCTAAGCAAGTGAGTTTTGAACTGGCCCCCTGTTCCAAACTACTCTAATCCTCTTTTGTGAATGCCACTGTAAAACTAAGTGGGTCAGAGGGAGGGCAAGAGAAGCCTATGTTTCAACTCCATGTCATAGTAGTATGTGCTTTCACTCTGCCGCTAGATGGTGCAAACAGTGTGGTAACTGGTCACTTTTTTTTTAAAACTGGCGTTATTGCTAACAGGGCAATGGCAAACAATAGCGAGTTTTGAGGAAGTCCCAATACTGTCCTCTCTCTTCCTGCACCCGTTGCCTCGCCTGGGATTCCTTGCAACAATTGACGGTGCTTGGGCAAGACCTGACCCATTCACCCCAGCTTGTCTCGCAGAGAGTTGTTTGAGTACAACTCGAGTCAATCTGCAGGGGAGTTTAGCTGCAGTCCATAACCTCTACCGTCTTCTCAATTACACCTGAAACTATTTGAAATGACTAAATGAAGGGTAGTGTTCTTGTTTTTAAAAAAAAAACTTGAAGGTGAAGTGCAATCTTCCCAACCTCTTTGTATCGTCATCCCAACCCGCTGCGAATAATTTTCGAAATGCCACCCTCAAGAATTGGATTGGAGATATTATCGAGTTGCCCTGAATCAAGTGACTGGTCTTGCGAAGGGATGACCAATAACTCCACATGAATTATACCACTCTACTTAGAAGTCAGTCTCCTTCCCAATCTTGGACCTGAGTCGAGAGTAAAACTCCTCTGTATTGCAGAGCTAAGAGACTGGAGGGGAATACGGACACAAGTGTTTTCTTTTGAGGGGAAAAATGTACCGGTGCAAAGTGATTTGTGATCATCCAGACGGTGTATAATGTGGTTGAGATTTGAGAGTCTCTGGGTTGACAGCTGGAGGGCGCTGGGCAGGCGGTATAGAAGCTGGTCTCTGCTCTCCTGCAGAGAGGGATATGAAGGCTGGATGGAGGGGGGGAGCTCTTTATCCATCTCTCTCTCTCGATCTGGGACTAGCTGAGTAACAGCAGCTGAGGCGGGCGCTGGAGAAAGCTGCATCTTTCCAGAAGCTGGGAGGGAATCGTCCTGGTTTGCACTCCAGACTTTGAGAGCAACGTCTGGTTAACCGCCTCTCTCTCTCTCTCTCTCTCTCTCCTTTTTGTCTTTTGTTTTCTATCTCTGTTTATGGACAGGCCATGGCTACCTTGGTCTGCAGGGTCCAGTTCCTCGACGACACCGATCCATTCAACAGCACCAACTTCCCAGAGCCCACCCGGCCTCCTCTCTACACTTTCCGAGAGGACATCTCGCTCATCAATCAGATCCCGGGACTGCACCGACTGCTTCAAGCTCCCCACAAGGTAGGGCAGCGGTGGGAAGGAATGGAGCCACAACCGGGCACCGGGTGGGGGGAACGGAATGGATGGAGAACTGCTTTGACCTGCTATAGGAGGTGCTGTAAATGATTTGGGTATGGGGCTGTAACACGGTTGGGTTGGGGAAGAAGCTGTAATAGCCGTGAGAGGGGTGTGTGTGGGGGGTGGGGGGAGATTGTAGTGGCTATGGTGTGTGACTGTAACTAATACTGTGCGGATGTATGAAAATGTTACACATTGTGGTGGGGAATTGTAGTGGCTGTGATGTGTGACTAACATTGTGGGGGTGTGACATTGAGAGGGAGA
>NC_057738.1:28170228-28192625 GCF_004010195.1 Chiloscyllium plagiosum
TGTAATGGGGGAGTTGTAATGGTGTGTGTGGGTTTTTTTTTGAGGGGGAGGGGGAAGTCTCTCTCTGCTGTGCAGGTACCAGAGCTGAAATGGGAGTGAGTGATGGATTGACCTTGGGGGCGGGAGAAGGGGAGGGGAGGGGTTGGAATTTGGGATGGAGGATATCGGGCAGTCTCATGAGACCGGGCTGGGACCCAGGGTCGCTCGATGTGTTTGTGCCGAGCTGTATGTGCTGGGTACCGCAGTGCGGGAGCCGCTCTTTGTCGCACTGAGGGGAGTCCCGGGCCGCTTCACTGCACCGGAGACCAGCCTGGGCAGGGGGCTGACCGCCCCTCTCTCTCTCTCTCTGAGAGCCGGCCATGGAGGAAAGGGGGAGCATTGCCCTCCCCTCCCCGGGACTCTCAGCTCACCACCGCCTGACCGCATTGCACACACCCGCAGCAGAGCTGTCCCTGAAAGACTCCTCCAGCTCCCTCCCATCTACTTTTCCATTTTTCTTTAAAACAACGTTAAACTTTGAGGATTTTAATAGCCGGTGAGTCGGGTTGTTCTCTTGAATGAAGCCTGACCGGCCCCTAATCCCCATCACATGCTGCTTTCCCCTAACCTTATGTTTCATCTCACTGACACTAGGGCAAGTTTATCAACTTTTTTTAATATCTAAAGAAACTCCTCGACGGATCCTGTCTGTCCTGGGGCTGGGAGCAACTTGAACGTCTGTTGGAACTGTATATTTTTGTTCTCTTCGGCAAGATGTGTGCATTCGTCTTATTAATTGAGATGCAGCATTTAACTGCAGTTGGAGAAGCGCCACTTTAGCTGCTCTGTGCCTGCACCTGTCTATTGGACACATGCCTCCTGCACCGGCCAGTATAATGCGGACTCCCGGATTACTCTGGAACAGCCCCTGTTAATTGTTTGCAGTGGGCTATATCTGTAATTAGCTGCATGCCTTGGTGACTTTCATACGCCGCACTTCTATTTTAAAAGGATGTTGTTAGTCTGCATTGCATACGCACGCTCGAATGTTTTTGGATTGACTTCTTTAATAGTTAACTCCACTTGGCCATCCATTGGAGTTGTGCCTCTCCACAGGCCGGGAAAGCTCGGGATTTACCTTTGTTAAAAGCGGCTCGAGAGAATCTGCTACCTCTCCAGGAAAGAGGGGAGACAGGGGTCCCCTCTGGCTGAGAGATGAGAGTCCACTGGCCAGACTTCTTCTGGGTGAAAGTTGGGGGATGGATTGGTAGGGTTGTACCCACTGTAGAGTTACTACGTGGTTTTATCTAAGAATGATCTCCGGTATGAAGAACTTAAGGAGTGAAAATAACTCCTCCAATCTATCTTTTTTTTAAAAAGAGGGCATCAGTCGGGGGCTGGACCACTGCTCATTGCAATGGAGAGCTTCCAGATAATTGCTGAGAGTTGCCTCCTTTTGAACAGCTGCAGTCCATTTAGTGTAGTTCTTTTTTCTCTTTGCCCCCCCCAAATGTTAAGGAAGAAATTCCAGTTTATTGACCCAGTGCCATTGAAGGAATGGCATGGTTGGCACCTGAGGCAACAGTGCAAGGGACCTGGGTTTGATTCCAGCCTCAGGCGACTGTGCAAACTCTACGCAGACAGCCATTCTTCCCCCTGTCTGCATGGGTTTCCTCCACAATCCAAAGACCTGCAGGTTAGGTGAATTGCTCATGGTGTTAAGGGATGTGGAGGTTAGGTGCATTAGTCAGGGGAAATGTAGAGTAATGGGGTAGGTATCTGGTCAGTTACTCTTTGGAGGGTCAGTATGGACATGTTGGGCCAAATAGCTTTTTCCACACAAGACGGATTTGACGATATGATATTTCCAAGTTAAGATGGGAAGTGGCTTGGAGGGGTACTTGCAGGTGTTGGCATGTATCTGCTGACCTTGTCATTCTTGATAGAGGTGATGCTGTCTCAGGAGCCTTGATAAATTTTTTGTAATGCATCTTATAGACGCAGTACACTGCTACTGTGCACTACTAATAGGGCAAATGCACACCTTGCTGAAGAGAACAAAAATATACATCTCCAATAAACGTTCAAGTAGTCCACAGCCCCAGGACAGACAGGAGCTGTCAGTTTTTATTTTTTATTTTAAAAAAAATTGACAAATTTGCCCTAGCGACAGTGAGATGAAATATAACAAGATTGGGGAAAGCGGCATGGGGATTAGGAGTTGGCTGTGGTCAGGCTTCATTTGTGAGAATAACCAGAGTTTGCTTTGGCCTGTTATCTACAATCAAAGTGGCTTGCTTTGTCCTGGATGGTGTCAGTTTCTTGTTTTGCTGGAACTGTATTCATCTGTGCAAGTGGGAACTATTCTATCACATTCTTGACTTGAACCTTGTGTGGATGAGTAGCAAATTTTTGGTGAGCTACTTGCCACTTGCTTTTAACCTACTCATGTAGCCACAGTATTTGTAAGACTAGCCCGGTTCAGTGTCTGGTCAATGGTCAACAGTTAGGATGTTGTCAATTGGGGATTGATTATGGTAATGCCATTGAATGTCAAGGACAATTGCTAGATTCTCTTTCTGGAGATGGTCATTGTCTGACACTTGTGGCATGACTATTACTTGGCAGATGTCAGCCCAAGTGTGGGTATTGTCCATGCCTTGTTGCATTGGACATGGACTAGCTCACTATCTGAGGAGTGGCGAATGGTGTGGACGTTGTGATCATTCAGTCAATGAAGCAGTTGAAGATTTAGGCCTAGGATATGACCCTGTGAAATGTAGGGCTGTCCAGCACCTTTTTCCCCATCTATCCACTCCACCACTCCCGTCTCCAAACTATCCCCTTCTCCCTCACGTTCATCTACCTATTTCTATCTCAGCTCTCTTTTTTTTTTCCCCCAACCCACAAGCCTCATTCTCAATGAAGAGCTTATGCCCAAAACTTTGATTCTCCTGCTCCTCTGCTACCTGACCTGTGCTTTTCCAGCACCACCCTCTGGACTCTGACCTCTAGCATCTGTAGTCCTCACTTTCTCCCACTGGAATTCCTCCCTGAGATGAATGAACTCCAACACCAGCAACCATCTTCCTTTTGTGCTAGATCTGGCTCTGACCATTGAAGAGTTCTCTTTTGCCACTCATCCTGCCATGGTGTCTTGATGCACTGCTTGGTCAATAGTGCCTTAATGATAAGGGTAGTCACTCATTTTGTCATCCCTCATGTTCTTTTTTTGGTCTAAGGCTATAAGGAAGTCAGGAGTTGTGTGGCTCAGACAGAACCCAAGTGGGGTGCAGTTGAATAAGTTATTGGTAAGTGACTGCTTGTTAGCTGTGATGACCACCACATCTCTCTCAAACTAAGAGTTTATAATTGGCTGGACTGGAATTGCTCTGTGTATAGGACATACTTAGGCATTTTTTCTCATGGCTGGAACAGCTTCGTTAAGGGCCTGGCTCGTTCTGGACTGCAAATCTTTGGTATTTATTGCTTGAATATGTTGAGAACCCTCTACCATTTGTAATATTGCGTCTCTTCTATGTTTCTTTATCATGGAGTGAATTGTATTGGCTGGAAAGTGACACGGTGATGCTGGAGATAAGAAAATCATCTGGTAGAGATGGTCCTTGTGATTTTTGAATAGACTGGGAGAAATAGTTCCCACTTATGAAATCTTCAAGAGGAAGGATACAGATTTCAAGTACAGTAATTTGCAAAATACACAAAACAAACTTTGCTCTCTGCAGGTGGTTGAGGTGTAGAGTGCACTGTGCATGTGGTGGAAACTGGCTCAAATGAGGTATTCAAAAGGAAATTAAACTGGTATCTATGAGGAACAATGTATGAACTTACAAGACTAGCATTTCACATCATGCCAATTAGTTAGTCATGCTGGTATAAGTTGGCTACATTCTGTCCTGTTCCAACTGATTCCCTGAGATTGATTTGGCTAATATGATAGCTGGCATCTAATTTATATTGAGACTCCAGTTCCCAATCTCCATAGATTATTGGTAGCTTGCAGAATGTGCCTATGGTGAAGCCCAAAAAAGATAGCCAATGAATGTTTAATGCCTCTGATAATGCATCAGCTACGGTTGGGCCATGCGTCTTTCCAGTCCATGTTTAACAGGTTTTTATTGTTCTGCCAGAGTTTTATTTGCTTACAATAAAAGGAATACATTGTGCTCTGAGCAATGTTCACACTTTTCCAATTAAAGCAAGTAAATATCTAAAAGGCTGTTTGCAACATTGTTGTGAGCCTCAGGTATTCTAAAACTTGTGAATGTTCTGATGAGGATTTTCTGAGGGGAAAGAGCAATTGAGAAAATCATTGCCATTGTGAAGCATTGGCACTTCAAAGCCTACATTGAAAGCAAGTTCTCCTTTACAAGGGAGAAATGAATAATATAATATTGGTCTCTGTATGCCAGGCATGTGTCATTGTTGAATGTATTTTGCGATTGATGCATATATGCTGAGAGTTCTGATTTATGCTGCCTTCACAAATAATCTAAATATTACTGATACTTTGAAAAAATTCAGTTTTGAGATATTGTGCAAATAAAGGCATGGTACTGTAAGACCATAAGACATAGGAGCGGAAGTAAGGCCATTCGGCCCCTCGATTCAACTCCACTTACCCGCATTCTCCCCGTAGCCCTTAATTCCTTCTTCTTCACTCTGTTCCACAAGTTTTTATTTTCTGACTCCAACATCTGTTTGTGTTGCATTTGTCTCCATTTTAAGACCCCTCCTTTTAATCAGGCTTTAGGTCACTCTCACCTACTATCTCTTTCACTTTTTTTATATGCTCATTCGCTGAATTCATCTCTTTTTATTTTAAATGTTTTAAAAAATAGAGGGTGGTGGTGTAGGGTTGTTTTTCAGACTGGAGGCCTGTGACCAGTGGAGTGCCACAAGGATTGGTGCTGGCTTCTCTACTTGTTGTCATTTACATAAATGATTTGGTTGCGAGCATAAGAGGTACAGTTAGTAAGTTTGCAGATGACACCAAAATTGGAGGTGTAGACGACAGCGAAGAGGGTTACCTCCAATTACGACAGGATTGTGACCAGATGGACCAATGGGCTGAGAAGTGGCAGATGGAGTTTATTTAAGATAAATGCAAGGTGCTGAATTTTGGGAAAGTCAGAAAAGATTTACAAGGAATGTTGCCAGGGTTGGAGGATCTGAGTTACAGGGAGAGGCTGAACAGACTGGGGCTGTTTTCCCTGAAGCATTGGAGGCTGAGGGGTGACCTTTATAGAGGCTTACAAAATTGAGGGGCATGGATAGGATGAATAAGCAAAGTCTTTTCAAGAACAAACTACGACAAGCAGACCAAACACAGCCATAAACCCTAACCACCTTACCATACATCAAAGAAGTTTCAGAAATGACAGCCAGACTATTAAGACCCCTCGGAATCCTAATAGCACACAAACCCACCAACACTCAAACAAAAACTAACAAACTTAAAAGACGCAGTATAACCCATGGACAAAACCAACATCATCTACAAAATTCCATGCAAGGACTGCCACAAACACTACGAAGGACAAACAGAAAGAAAGTTAGCCACCAGGATACACTAACACCAGCTAGCCACAAAAAGACATGACCCTCTCTCCCTTGTAGCCCTACACACGGATGGAAAAAAAACCACCATTTCGACTGGGACAACACATCTATCCTGGAGCAGGCTAAGCAAAGACATGCCAGAGAATTCCTAGAGGCCTGGCACTCCTACCACAACACCATAAATAAACACACCAGATCTAGATGCCATCTATCACCCCCTCAGAAAATGAACAGGAAATGACATCACCACAAACCCCAAGAACCCTATCCAGGAGAAAGATATAAATAGAAAGCAGGAGACAACAGCTTCGCTTCACTTGGAGGTCGCCACTGATGACGTTACCTAGCCAGGTAATGAAACGTCTGGATATCAAACCTACAGCTCAGCGAGCAAACCTGCACCCTACACCAACCCCCCACCCCTTCCCTGTGGTTGGGGAGTCCAGAAGTAGAGGGCATAGGTTTAGGGGGAGAGGGGAAAGATTAAAAAAGACCTAAGGGCCAACTTTTCATGCAGAGGGTGACTCATGTATGGAATGAGCTGCCAGAGGATGTTGTGGAGGCTGATACCATTGCAACATTTAAGAGGCATTTGGATGGGTATATGAATAGGAAGGGTTTGAAGGGATATGTGCTGGGTGCTGGCAGATGGGACTAGATTGGGATGGGATATCTGGTTGGCATGGACAGGTTGGACTGAAGAGTCAGATGTACAGCATGGAAACAGACCCTATGAAGTTATAGGGCAAATTGTGATTGAGGTATTAGATTACAAGAAGTGTCATCTCAATATCTGTTGTACAAAATGTACTGATGGGATGCCTGTCTGTAACTTAATAGTACACTGTCATTTCGCAGTCTTTTTAGTTTACTGAATGTGGCGCACACCTGTAGGAAGGAGGAGTTCAGGCTATCTATAGGAAGGAATTGCAATGTGGTCCTGGAAAGTTGTTACCCAAAATGATCATGGAGCACTGAGCCATTCTTGAAACCATCTTGTTCAAGAAAGTTCACTATCATTTCATAGCAACTCTTCTAAACATTCTGCTGTTGAAGTGCAACCAAGATCTTTTGAATTTTAGTTATGGTAGAGAGCTTTTTGATACATAATGTTAAAATGGACTCTTACCTGTATAGCCATTGAAGCTATTAACAATTCCAGTTCACTAGTAACTGCATTGACAATAGAAGCTCAATTGAGTGGAGTGGAGTCACAGGTAGACAGGATGGTGAAGGAGGTGTTTGGCATGCTTGCTTACATTGGTCAGTGCATTGAGTGAAGAAGTTGGGTTGTCAGGCTGTCTGTACAGGACATTGGTGAGGTCACTTTGGAATACTGTGTTTTAATTCTGGCCTTCCTGCTGTAGGAAAAGTGTTGGTAAACTAGAAAGGGTTCAGAAAGATTTTACAAGGATGTTGCCATGATTGGAGGGTTTAAGCTATAGGGAGAGCACTGTATAGGCTGGGGCTTTTTTTCCCTGCTGGGATCCTCAGGAGATTAAGGGTGAACTTTTTATAAAATTGAGGGTCGTGGATAGGATAAATAATGGTCTATCAGCCAGAGTAGGGCAGTTTAAAACGAGACAGCATAAGTTTAAGGTGAGGGGAAAGATTTAAAAGGGACCTGAGGGGCCATGTTTTCTCATGGTATTGCATGCATGGAATGAGCTGCCAGAGGAAATGGTTGAGGTTGATACAATTATAGTATTTAAGTCATCTGATGGATATGAGCCTAATGCTGATAAATGGGACTTGATCAGTTTTTAAGATGTCTGTGCAGATGTGTTGGACCGTAGGGCCTGTTTCCATGTTGTATAACTGTCTCTATGATCATGCTCTGTTTGGGTTTGTTCTTTTGCATCTTTTGAAGTAGAGCATGTCTAGGTGTTAAGTGCTTGTGCTTTTCTTTCCTATTCTCTCGAAGGCATGGGGTCTATAGTGGTATCTTGGCATCGATAGTTATCGGAAGTCCTTAGAAACTAAGGTTGTTTTTTTTTTCCCCTTGGTCTGCTAAAATGTTCCTTTTTCACCAATGGCTTACTGTATATCTTAGTGAGACTGTGTGTCTTGGAATGTGACCCAAGCAAATCTCATTTTGAAGAATATATTGAAATGGTGAAGTCTTGATGTCTTCTCAATCCTGTCCGAAAGAGTTATTGGAAAGCTATTCAGTAAATCATTTTTTTTTTTCCCCCTATAAATGAGGTGCTGAGGCTTTTTTAGTGGCACCATCCTACCTTCATCTGAGATTAGCCAAAGCGGGACTGAATCTGGAACTACTTCTTTGCTTGGTTCTCCTATTTTGGATCTGAATTGACTATTGTTTCGAGCTGTGAGCTTTTGGTTTGTATATTGCTGGTTAGCAAAAAACGTCAAATGTAGTAGCCATGCTTTGCTGAGTTGGCTTGTCTTTCACTGGTGTGGAAAATGATATCAGTCCAAATGTTGTAGTCTCCTAATTTGTTTGTGCCTTGTCTGTTGGCATTCGGTCAGGATCATATTGAGTGATTTAGATTAGATTCCCTGCAGGGTGGAAACAGGCCCTTCAGCCCAACAAGTCCACACTTACCCTCAAGAGTAACCCACCCAGACTCCTTTCCCTCGACTAATGCACCTAACACTACGGGCAATTTAGAATGGCCAATTCACCTGAGCTGCACATCTTTGGATTGTGGGAGGAAACCCATGCAGATACGGGGAGAATGTGCAAACTCCACACAGATTGTCGCCCAAGGTTGGAATCAAACCGGAGTCCCTGGCAACTGAGGCAGCAGTGCTAACCACTGAGCTACCGTGCTGTCCGTGCAATGCCTTTTGTGAATGACCATCTTTTCAACACATGCCTGAACAATCGCTGGTGCCAGAGGTGCTGCTGGGACCTCTAAAATAGCAGAAGGGTTGGGCACTTGAACATAAAAACGGGGAAGGTTGGAGTGAATTATTATATAGCAATGATTTGACCCATGTCAATCTGAATATAGGCGATCTAGGTTTGACCTCTTCACTTGACCAACATGAACAAGGTAAAATAAAGTACCACTTTGTAATTTCTTGGTTCATCAAGAGGTGAAAAACTTTTCAGTTTGATGGGAGGCAGCTTAGCACTGCAGGGAAGTGATCATGATGCGGGGCACAACTGCTGCAGAGAAATGCCCATTAAATCAACTGTATTTAACAAGGCCATCTTAGATGCCTGAAGCGCACTGTTTAAACATGAGGTTGTTCAGGTAAGGAGTTTGAGGAGCACAGTGGATAGTCCCTGGTGAGAATGTTTTAGTATTTTTACATGCATTTACTCGTCTGACCCTTCCATTGTGACGGGACTGAGGAATGCAGGCAGGCATTTTCTGCTTGTTCACACTAAAATTGAAGTATTCCACTACTACAACATTGTGCACTAAGAATCCAACAGAGTGCCATCTAGAATCTCAAGGTGTTGATTACTTGTGGGCTGCTCTGCTTCCCATCCTCAATTGTTGAATCCATTGTGAGGCTTCAATAAGTACTGAATGATAGCAGACTGTTCTCCTGTGTTTGGAGCATTGCTGTCACAATGCCATTTCATTGTCTTGCATGGTCTTCAGTGAAGGAGGGCACTGACCAAGACTGGGACTCCACTCCTGTTTTGTTGGCGTATTACCAACATTCTATAAATTTTGAGGTGAACAGTGGCAGTTGACAATGATCTGAATCTGGTATGGCCGCATTTGGAGTATTATGTATGGTTCTGGTCACTGCATTATAAGGAGGATGTGGAAGCTTTGGAAAGGGTTCAGAGGAGAGAGATCTCCTCTGAGGATGTTGCCTAGTATGGAGGGAAAGCCTTATGATAGGCTGTGAGGGACTTGGCCCCGCTCTCATTAGAGGTTGAGAGGTGACTTAGTTGAGACATCTAATCAGGGTTAGATAGGTTGGACAATGAGAGCCTTTTTCGTCTGATGGCTAGCATGAGGGGACATAGCTTTAAATTGAGGGGTGATAGATATAGGACAGATGTCAGCAGTAGTTTCTTTACTGCCTGCAACAATAGATGACTTGCCAAGTTTAAGGGTTTTTAAATGGTCATTGGATAATATGTGGATGAAAATGAGATAGTGTAGGCTAGATAGGCTTCAGATTGGTTCCACAGGTCAGTGGAATATTGAGGGCCAAAGGGCCTGTACAGTGCTGTTATGTTCTATGAATAAAAATGATGCTTAATCAGGCTATTTCCAATCAAACTTTTCCAACCGATACCATTCCCAATCACTTTGGTACCTTGTTCCATGAGATTGAGTCATGAAGTCTCGTCAAAAAGCTGCCATTTATAAAGTAACATATTGGCCTAGATTTTCACTTTTAATGTGCAAAATAAAAAAAGCTGCCTGCAGTGAAAATCTACCTTCTCCACACAACTGCTTCAAGAGTTTAAGATTAGAACAGAAAGGCAATATAGTTGGCCATTGTTTCTAATGCCAGCTTATGACAACCATGTCATACATTGTAAATATTATTTCTAAATATTTGTTCTCTTGTGGCTTGGATTCAGTCTTCAGAGCAATGACTCACTTGCATGTTTGAATGACATTGTTTTAGGGCAAGAGGGAATATAATAAGGTCAAATTTGAAAAAAAACAACCCCCTGCTTGTTGGCAACTCCCTCCAATCCACCCTTAAACTGCATTTGAATACTTTTAACTTGGCTATTAAATGTTATGCTAGGGTTGTACAAATAACTTATCAAGAATATGATGAGCAGCACGCTGACTGTGAGTGACTTGCTTTAGCAATTGCCTTGCATGCACCATGTTCCTTTAATCACTTACAAAAATGAATACACCTGTGCCAATGTCTGAAGTTGCTCCAATGTCCTTCTATTTGAAAGCAGGAATATATAGCCCAGGACAGGGATTCTTCCACAGTTGCTTGTCCAACCTGAGGTTTAATGAAAGAAACCTCTAAGCAATGGGATATGTTATCCCTGTTATCCCTGTGTTAATAATCATAACCATAAACTGTTCAGTGTGAATAATATTGGCAAGACCATGTGATGCTGTCATCAGTAGCCTCATTGACAACACCATTAACCAAAATCAAAAGTGCTCTGTAATTGAAAAGTCATCCCAATAAATTTTTTGATAAAACCGGATGATTTGACGATGAAGGCAACAGTAAGGCACAAGACTTGTAATGGGAAAGATGACAATCTTGGACCCACACCAATTCTTTTCCAGAAAGTCCCAGGGAAGATGCTTGTATCATATATGTAGTTGTACTCTTTTTATTCCTGATAATCACTGGTGCTGTACATCTCTATGACTCTATGGTGAAGTCCACATTGATGCCCTGGGGTTGAAGTGTTCTGAGGCAGAAGATGACACGTTCTTCCTCCAGGCATCGGGTGGTGAGGGAGCGATGATGGAGGAGGCTCAGGTCCTTGGTGGAGTGGGAGGGGCAGCTAAAGTGTTCAGCCACGGGGCGGTGAGGTTGGTTGGTGCAGGTGTTGCAGAGATGTTATCTGAAATGATCCGCAAGTTGGCTTCCTGTCTGTAGAGGAGACCACATCTGGTGCAATGGATACAGTAGATGACGTGAGTGGAAGTACAGTTAAATTTGTATCTGTGGAAGGATCCTTTGGGGCCTTGGACAGAGGTGAGGGAGGAGCTGCCCCACCACTCTGTGGCTGAACACTTTTTTTAACTTCCCCTCCCATTCCACCAAAGACATGCAGGCCCTGAGCTGCCTCAGTCACCAATCCCTAACCACTTGACGCCTGGAAGAAGAACGCTTCATCTTCTGCTATGGGACCCTGCAACCACACCGGATCAATGTGGATTTCACCAGTTTCCTAATTTCCCCTCCCCCACATTTTTTTTTTATATATCCCAGTCCCAAGCCTCCAACTCAGACCGGTCAAGAGGGTGATTCCATCTTTCTTCCCATCTATTTGCTCCACCTTCTGACATATCGCTCCCCCACCCCCACTCCCCCCCCCCCCATTTATCTCTTGGCCTGCCTGGCCCATAAGCCTCATTCCAGATGAAGGGCTTATGCCCAAAATGTCGATTCTCTTGTTCCTCAGATGCTGCCTGACCTGCTATGCTTTTCCAGCACTACACTCTAGAATGTCAACCTGCTTTTGTTTTACCTTAGATTCCCTACAGTGTGGAAACAGGCCCTTCAGCCCAACAAGTCCACACCAACCCTCAGAAGACCAACCCACCCAGACCCATTCCCTAACACTTACCCCTGCACCTAACAACACTACGGGCAATTTGGCATGGTCAATTCATCTAATGTGCACGTCTTTGGATTGTGGGAGGAAACCGGAGCATCCAGAGAAAACCCATGCAGACACGCAAACTTCTCACAGACAGCTGCCTGAGGTGGGAATTGAACCTGGGTCCCTAGTACTGAGGCAGCAGTACTAACCACCTGAGCCACTGTGCTGCCCTTATTCATCTCCAACTCTTATGGAGATTTTGCCAGATGGCATTTGGATCTTTTGGGATGCTGGCATTGCCAGTTCTAGATGTTGCCTGAAATGCTGTGCTCTTCCAGCACCACTAATCCAGTTCTGGATCAGTGGTCTAGCCCTCTGGCCTTCAGTAGTACCAAGACTTGGGTTTCATCTACCATCATGGATCTGCTGAGGAATTGGAAAAAGAGGATTCAAAGTAAGTTGGACTGAAGTAGAGGTCGAGGTGGGTGAATAGCGTTGAGAGAAGTCCGAGTAGCTGTGTGGCCGTCTATGTAAAATGGACAATCCTAAACTGCAAATCGACATTGATCTGATCCTTGGGTTGGGCACTGAAAATCAAGGGACTATCAATCAAAACATTTGAACACCTTCAGCGACCATCTGTAGTAAAGAATTCCAAATATTTGCAGCCCTCAGTGAAGTAATTTCACTAAGTCATTGGGTCTAAGAAAATGTGGTATGATTGCAAACTACACTATTGTTTCCGTAAATGTTCTTCTTAGCATTTAAATCAAACTAGAGTGGCTTGGACATGTTTGGTGCAAAACTTGTTAATGTGCCCTTTTGAGGAGTACTCTAAAACTTGGTGGGCCTAGCCAAGAGATTACTCATCAGTCTTTGGCCAGTTTTGATGGGTGCAAGCCTGTTCTAAGTTAATTAATGCTCCTTTGTTCGGTCTCCATGACCTAACATGTAGGTGCTGAGTGATTGCCTTTGAATGCTAACTTTGTCTGGTGTGAAGAATGACTACACTTTGGAGTTCCTGTAGTTGCAAAGGGAAGTATTGTTTGGGCGAGTGGGGAAAAAAGTGGTGGTGTTTTGGAGTAGAGGACCAGGGTGTCCTGGAGTCAGTGGTCATTACGTAAGGTTGATACGGGAAGGGGAATATGTCTGGTGGTGGAAATGGTGGCTAGTGATCCTCTGGGAGCCATGTCCCAATTTAAATCTAGGCCAGCATCAGATCAAGATTGGTGGGAAAATTGAGTGGGGTTTATGTTGATTTCCAAGCACTGATCGATTATGGTCCCAGATGTTAGTTTTGGGTAAGTTGATCCTCATGTGAGATCTGACGTAATAGAACATAAATTTACTGTGGAGTGGGTCATTCAATGTATTTGAGGCTGTCATGTACTTTCAACATGTGCTTTAATGAGCACAAACTTTTACACAGGGAAAAACCTCCTATTACCCCATACAAGAATTGTTGCAACTTGAATGCTAGTATCTTAAGAGATTGGACTCAACATGAACATTTTTCACATGCCTTAGATGTCAGACTTGAGGTTCTTCAGCACTCTGTTTTATTTTAGATGTCAGACATCCACAGTAATTTTTTATCTTTGATTTTATAAACAGATTCATCTATTTTTTTAAAATCTGATACCCTGCACTTGAATTTCTTTCTCCAACATGTGTGCTTACTTGCACTACCTACGCAAGTCAGCTACCACATTTTTTTTTAAAATATGTCTCCACGTGGCTTTCTGGCTATTTTAGCTAAAATCACATGGCTTTTTGGCAATGTTTGAATTCCTGTATCAAAACCAAATTATTTTCAAAATTGGATTTTCACTGAGAAATACTTTAAATTCATTCTTCCTCTTTTTTTTATATAGAACCTAATTTGTCATAATATAAACCTTGAAACCATAATGCAGAATGAAAGCAATGAATTATTATTTTTGGAAGTTCTAAACTCCAAATAGCAAAAGGTTTTTTAATGCTGAACTTTCAACACCTGAGATTATCAAACTGGTCCATGTGTATGGTTTTAATCTCCATAAAAAAAATGGATAAAGCTGCACTGAAGTATGAAAGACATTACAAACTTTGCACGAAGTTTCTTTCTTTGTGAAAGATGAACCAGTTTCCCTTTCTTGATGAGAAGACCTGACAAAAGGGTTTTGTCTTGGACTGCATTGGGCAAAATAGATGTGGAGAGAAGGTTCAACTCCTGCGAATCCAAAAAATGAGCTGTAAAAGTAAGTCAAACTAACGAATCTATGCAATGATTCTAACCACTGAATTTTTTTGAATGTGGAACATGCTTTCAAATGAAGTAGTTGAGGACAGTAGTATATTTGCTTTCAAAAGGACTAGAAAAACTGCGATGCTGTTTTTCTAACAGATTAGTATGCTTTGGAGGTGCTGATGTCAGACTCTGGTGTACAAAGTTAAAAATCCCACAACAGGTTATAGTCCAACAGGTTTATTTGGAAGCACTAGTTTTCGGAGCGCTGCTCCTTCATCAGGGTGATAACCACCTGATGAAGGAACAGAACTCCACAGAGCTAGTGCTTCCAAATAAACCTGTTGGACTATAACCTGATGTTGTGATTATTTTGAGTATGCAGTATACTTACTCAGTCTTGTTTTCCCCACCCCCACTCTCGCTCACTCTTTCCTTCACCACCCCCTGCAATGATCTTACTGACCTATTACTATTTTGAATATTGCAGTGCTGTTGCGTCCCTGTAGGCTCAGTCCTTGCTAGAGAGTTTATACCCTCCAAGCCCAACTCCTAAACCTTTTTTTTTTAAAAAACATTGTCCCCTGACATAAACCCATAGCTTTTTACATGTGCAGCCACTGCAATCACCAGATGCAACACAACTTCTTAACTCTGTCACTGTTGCTCAATTACCATACTGCTGTTTCAGATATTGGATAAGCACTTCTCTGCGTATTGAACTACTGGGAAGATTGAAGGCATTTTTTTTTTTTTTCAATCTAAATTTTGTTCTCTAGGAACCTGCATCCTGCTCTCTAAATCTTGGATTAAGTCAATCTAGTGGTAATCTTCAGTGATGGCATGAATGAGGCAACCACTTCATCTTGGGTAGAAATGTACATGCCTTTTCTCATCTCTTCTCGTGACTCTTCGAAAGCATTCCTGACTGTCCTCCAATATCTTACTCTCCATCAATTTGAGTCTCACAGCATAGAAAAATGTCTCCAGGGTCACCATGTCTATACTGTCCAGTGAACTCTAAACTAGACCAATCCCATTTACCTACACATAGTCCATAGCTTACTGTGCCCAGGCATTTTAACTGCTCATCCAGATGCAGCTTAAACCTTTGAAAGAGCACCTGTCTCATCACCCTCTCAGGTAATGTGTTCCATATATCTACCACCCTCTAGGTGAAAAGGTTTTTAACCTGTCTTAACCCCCCCCCCCAGTCCTAATTTTGTATTTTGCTATTGTTCACTATCTTGTACTAGCTCCCAGACAACTTTTTTTAACATCCTTGTTCATGGCCTCTATCTCCTTCAGCTCCATAACTTCACCTCATTTGGTCTCTTGAGCATCCAATTTTAATCTTTGTTTAGGGTCCAAGCCTTGAATGCTCTCCCTAAACAGCCATCCTCACTCCTCCTTTTAAGATGCCTCATTCTAAAACTTACCTCTTTGACCAAGGAGGTCCTGAAGAAGGGCTTATGCCCGAAACGTCAATTCTCCTGTTCCCTGGATGCTGCCTGACCTGCTGCGCTTTGCCAGCAACACATTTTCAGCTCTTTGACCAAGCCTTTGGGGTTGATCAACCCCAATCATCTCCTTCTGTTACTTGGCCTATTTTGTGTGTTCCTGTGAAGTATCTTGGAATACTTAAAGATGGCACAACTATGTAAGCTGTCTAAATGTTATGTAATTGTATTATTTACACTGAGGTTTACAAGGTTGAATCAAATTGTAGACTTTATTTTTGTAAATTTATGCATTAAAGAGCTAAACAAGGTAAACTACTTAAATGTGTAGCTGAATGAAACATGCACATTTTTTGATCACTTTATGTGGCAAGTAGGAGTCTGCCTTGTGGGATGGAATTCTGTTCAAAAATTCAAGAAATTGTCGGCGCATGGTCTATTTGAGCTCCTTGTTCTTGCCTCCACTTTAAAAGTGACTGACAAGACTTCTGATTTAATTTCTTTTCAAGTAGCAGAGAGCCAGAAAGTTTGAGATGTCTTCACATAAACCTAAAGTTTCCAACAGGATGACCGTTTAGCCTTGAGTGAAGTGTGGGTGTAATGAAAGCAGAGCTTTTTAAGGTAGTTATTGGCAGAAATGTTACTGGATAATGTAATTGGTCTGAAAGCTGGCAAATGTTCTGGAGATGATTGGCTTGCATCCTGAAGTTGTTTTTAGAGGTGACTGCAGAGATTAAGTGAATGGATCTGGATATTCATGAATTCTTTGGATTCTAGTACCATCTCTGGATTAAAGGGCAGCAAATATAACCCTGCTGCTCAGAGGGAGAGTGAAGATGGGGATTGATGTGCCAGCTAGCCTGACTTAACAATGTCGAGGGAAAATGTTACAATTGAGAATTTTAAAACTAGGCACTTCAGAAAGCATTGGCCTACGTTCTTATCAGTGTGCAGTTATATGTAGCAAATTTGATCAGCTTTCAGAGCATGTAAATGCTCCAGCCAGACATTGGGCAAGTTTTCCCAATTTGCTCGAGCTCTGGCCAGGATACCCTTGAGTTGTTAACTTCCAGGTGAGGAGGGATAAGTTAGCCACTTTTTTTTTTATTATTTGCCTGACCCCTCTCCAAAATCCTCACCCTCAGTTGGTCACAACATTTTAAACTTGAAGCATGTTTCGCTTGTACAACTTTCATTCTCCTCCGATCTGAATTAACTTTTTTTTTAAGAGCCAAATTAACCAGGCTTCCTTTTAATTTATTGATAGCTAAACATGAAGGATTAGTAATGCAGCATGAGTTATGAATGAGGCAAGTCCAAAAATAAGACTTATTTTAAAAAAATTCATCTCTGAATTGCTCATGAAGAGTAGCTAAGATTGTAGCAGTTTGTTGGATGGTACCATTAATATTGGCTGATTTGTGATCAGTTCTGAGATTGGTTTTACAGGTTGGCTGAAATTCTAGTCTGATTTCTTTAGACAGTGAATCCAGCACTGGAGAAAGATTTTACCTGCAGTGAAGGGGTGTTTTAAATGGGGTGTTGTCAGCACAGTACTCTAGTCTGTACACTAATTTCAGACTAGTCTTACAAGAAAGTGATTTCGAAACTGCATATTCCTGAACAGTAAAGCAGACATCTCCCATAGGAGGCAGCCTTTTGTCTGGAGAGAGGGGTGTCAAGTTGTGTGGGTAAGTAACTGGATGTTCAGCCTCAATGTGAGCACAATTTATCTCTCAAGCCTCTTCTATTTGACATTTCCACACCATTTATAACAGGTATGATATTCCATGGGCTTCACAAACTTTATCAGGAAATCTGCGTTTAGAGCCATAGTTTCCTTGGCTATGGCAGTCCAGTTCATTTTTTTTTTTTAAAAAAACATTTTAGAATTCTAATACTTGGATCCTTTGTAACCTAGCAAGAAGCCTACATTTAGGGTTTCTTGTTTTCAAAGGTAATTGAGGAAAAACAATTTATTTTTACATTTGCAGCTATTGTGATGAGAATATTTCACATGACAAATTGGAGTGTCTTAAAAAGATGTATCTGAACAATGGCAAGTTTTTTTTTAATAATTCTATTCTAATATCTTTCTAAGCACTGAATATAAATTCATTGACTGTCTGACAGATCCCTGTATAGACCCATGGAATATTTTCTTTTTAAATTTTAAGGAAACTTCAAATCGAGAAATCTAGACATTTAGATGCTGACTATTGTCAGTCAGAAGCCATTGCCTGCAGACATGTTTGCTTATCCCTTCTAAGAATCTACAAAATCGGGGTTTAAAAACTAAATGCAACTCTGGCCTCTTGGTGACCTTTCATGTTACTATGTGGATTTAAGTGTTGCAAAAGTCAATTTGGCTATTAAACACCCCCCAGACAGCAGGCTCAAGTAAAAAGTGGTCTCTTGCTGATTACTACCAGCCAGTGACCATTGAAAGGAACCCAGGACAAAATTTCAATCTACTTTCAAAATGAAGCATCTCAAAGGACTGCTTAACTATAAATTTTAAAATGCTGTCAATACCATTTGCTGTGATGGCTGCAACATTCTATCTATTAATCACAAACAACTTGGCCTGATCCTTTTATGAACTCACCCTTGTGATATTTTGTGATATTTGTCTTAAGTAACACATTCACTCTTGTTAATTCGACTCAGTGTGGTGCTGGAAAAGCACAGCCGGTCAGTCAGAATCTGAGGTGCAGGAGAGTCTGTTTTGTGCGTAAGCTCTATATCAGGATGAAGAGCTTATGCTCTAAATGTTGACTCTCCTGTGCCTTTCCAGTACCACACTTTTTGACTCTGACCTCCAGCATCTGCTGTCCTCATTTTCTCTTAATTCACCTCCAACCTGGTTAAATTGGCTCCTTTTTAAACATAAATGAAGTTCAACTTGAGGAAGAGTATCCACAGTGTGGTGGCCAAATGAAAGACCTAACAGGATTAAAAGGGATCAGCTGCAGATGGGTAGTTTGTAACTGTTTCATGTGGCACTCCAGTTAATGGATGGGTCTCAGCCATTTCAATCTGACTTGTATGGGGCATTAAAGTGCAAGATGTTTAAGTTTATCAATGATACAAACTTGAGTAGAAAATAAATTGAGAATATAAAGTGGTCTCTAAAATAGACTGACTTGAGTGATTTGGGCTTAAAGATAACCAGTATGGTATGCAGGAGATGTGAACAATGGGTTTCTGACAGATTTGTGTATCAATTGGAATTTCTCATAATACATTGGGCCTTCATTTGAAAGTGGGTCGGGGTATTAGAATAAGAAAGTCTGGCTTCTAATTTATACTGGAGTTTGATAAACTAATCTGGATTAGTGTATACAGTTTTTGAAACTCCAAACTTTATATTTTCCTTCACCTTAGACCAAAAGTTCGCAAGATTTCATTTTGTCAGATTACTGGCTTGGATCCAGAATTTTGAAGAAATATGGAGTAGAATAAATTTGGGAGAGGGGAATTCACTGAAACAAATGCCTCCTTTTTGGAGGCTTGACTAGGTAGATACTGAGTTTCTTGTTGGCTAGTGAATCTAAAACTAGGGCCTTCTTCCCTGGATAAGGGATGAGACTTACTCACTTAGTGAGTTGTGAATTGCTACAAATTTTCCACATCCAGAGAAAAACATTCAGTCACAGGCTGGTGGTGGGTACACCAAAAGGATTAAGTTATGGTTCGGTGCATGATGTTTGTAGGGTCAGCTGTAAAGCAGGAGTGTTCAAAATATCTATTCTGATAGCACAAACCTTTTCATAAACTAATTGGATAGGTGAAGCTCCTCGGATGCTGCCTGAACTGCTGTGCTTTTCCAGCTAATCTGTAACTGGATAGGTGGTAAGGACAAGCCAGGCATTATAGACCAGTGAGACTGATGCCAATGGTGGTCAAGTTGTCAGAGGGAATCTTGACGGACAGGATGTACATGTATTTGGAAAGGCAAGGACTGATTAGGGATAGTCAACATGGCTTTGTGTGTGGGAAATGTCTCTAACTCTAGTTGAGTGTTTTTGAAGAAGTAACAAAGAGAATTGATGAGGGCAGAGTGGTAGATGCTATCTATGTGGACTTCAGTAAGGCGTTCGACAAAGGGAGTGTTGCTGAACAAAGAGACCTCATTGCAGGTTCATAGCTCTTTGTAAATGGAGTTGCAGGTACATAAGATAGTGAAGGTATTTGGCATGCTTTCCTTTATTGGTCAGAGTATGGGGTACAGGAGTTGGGAGGTCATGTTGCGACTGTACAGGACGTTGGTTTGGCCACTGTTGGAATATTGCGTGCAATTCTGGTCTCCTTCCTATCGGAAGGTTGTTCTGAAACTTGAAAGGGTTCAGAAAAGATTTTACAAGGATGTTGCCAGGATTGAGGATTTGAGTTATAAGGAGAGGTTGAATAGGCTGGGGCTGTTTTTCCCTGGAGTGTTAGAGGCTGAGGGGTGACGTTAGATGTTATAAAGTCATGAGGGGTATAGATAGGGTAAATGGGTTGGGGGAGTCCAGAACTAGAGGGCATAGGTTTAGGGTGAGAGGGGAAAGATATAAGAGACCGAAGGGGCACCTTTTTCATGCAGAGGGTGGTATGTGTATGGAATGAGCTGCCAGAGGAGGTGGAGCAGGCTGGTACTGTTGGAACATTTTAGAAGGCATCTGGATGGGTATATGAAGAGGAAGGGTTTGGAGGGATATGGACCAGGTGCTGGCAGGGGGACTAGATTGGGTTATCTGGTTGGCATGGACAAGTTGGACTGCAGGGTCTGTTTCAGTGCTATACATTTCTATGACTGTGACTCTATTTGTCCTGGATTGTAATTTGGAATACTTATCTACTTGTATACATTGCCAATAAATGAATCTGTCCGTAGATCAGGCAGGTACTGCGTTTCAGGCAGCAATGTAAAATTGGGATTTTACACTTACCTGTAACAGAAACGTTGCAGCCCTCGGGAAGGAGATTGCAAGATGATTTGTTGAAGGGTCTATCTTGAAGCCATTAGACCACAAGGCTCCAAATGGAAGCCAGCTCCTCAAGAATAACCCAGAAGCCTCTCACTGAGCATGCCAGGGATTTGTAGTTCAGTCCAAGTGCCCCATTGCTCCATGGCTACCACTGTTTGCTGCACCGACCCCTGTAGTCTTGACTGGTTCAGTTCTACCTGATTTATATATTTGTTGCTATCTTCTGTGAACCTATTAGATTTAACTGCAGTACTGTTTGTCCTTTCCTTGCAATGAATGAGTTGGTTCAAACAAGCCAAATGTTAATATCTATCATAACACCATATACAAGTTATTTTTATCCTATCCTTCTATTGTTGTTATCTCCACAAATAGTAATAAGGGAAAGTTATTGATGCCACATGTTCTGTATGAGTGTGAGGCAGACATAAGATCCATTCTACTTTTACGCTTTATTTTGCATGGTCTGAACAGGACTGCTTTAAAACATTACTAGGAATTTGTTCTTTTAGGAAATCCTCACCAAGTGTAGGCTGTTGGTTAGAAACAGCTAACAAACTTTTAACAACTGATTTGATCATTTAATAATGTAAAATCGAACTGCTTATTGGGATGTAGAACAGCTTAGTAATTACTTGCGAATACATTGTAAACTCCTGGCGGGTTAGTTGCATCTCCATTTTTGAAGATTGAGTTGATAGTAGAATCTGAGTCTATTCAAGATGGGTACCTAACCAATTTCCCTTCTTTCCTACCCTGAACATCAAAGGTTGACTGCTCCAAGTATGTCTTCAGCTTCACAGATGCTGCTGGGCTTGCTGATTGCTGAGTTTCTCCAACATTTTTTTGTTTCATGTCTTTAGCTCCTTTCATCTGGGGTTGGTCCATTGTATCAGCCACCTTTTTTTACTTCTGTATGCTTTCCCCAATCATCTCCCTTGAAGACCATCTGATAATTCCATCCCCATGTATGTCCTTTACAGATACTGAAACAAAACCTTAAATTTCCAGTCCCTATTGGTGGGTACATTCAGTAATCACTGACTTTGCAGGCCATGAGTGCTTGCCAGTTCTAATTTCATTCTGTTAAAGTGCTAACCAATAACAGTCAACATTTTGAGAATGTTCATCTTGGGAGAATGAGTGCTTCTAAATCCTGAAGATTAGTGATGGCCTAGTATTCAGGAATCAAGCAGCAAAAGTGGGACTTTCTCTTTAAACTGTTGTGCGGTGGGTATCATAGGGAGAGAAGGATTTAGCAGCCATCCTTTGGTCTTCTGATCAGGCGAATAGAGCTCCCATGACACGGCAGGCATTAGTGCTCAACTTGATTTGAGGGGTCTGTCCAGTGCCAACTCTCCTAATTATTTGCCCTTGCTATCTCGAGGGATGGGAAAATTGCATCTTATCCATTCACTCACTCTGCATGTTTGAGAGCTGTTTGGCTTGCGCCTGTAAGTTTTCATGTGTTTGTAATTTAAAATAGAATTGAATTGTACACAGTTGATCATCCGCTCTATGCATTTGTGTACAGGTGTTGTTTTTTTGGCTTGTATCATTGGTCACTGGTCACCTTAAAAATGTGTTGATGGAAAAGCGCAGCAGGTCAGCCAGCATCAAAGGCGAAGGAGAATCGACGTTTCGGGCATAAGCCCTTCTTCAGAAATGAGGGTGTGCCAAGCAGGCTAAGATAAAAGGTAGGGAGGAGGGACTTGGGAGAGGCATTGGAAATGCGATAGGTGGAAGGAGGTTAAGGTGAGGGTGATAGGGTGGGGGTGGAGAGGTCGGGAAGAAGATTGCAGGTCAAGAAGGCAGTGCGGAGTCTGAGGGTTGGGACTGAGAAAAGGTGGGGGGAGGGGAAATGAGGAAGCTGGAGAAATCTGTATTCATCCCTTGTGGTTGGAGGGTTCCTAGGCGGAAGATGAGTCGCTCTTCCTCCAGCTGTCGTGTTGCCATGGTCTGGCGATGGAGGA
>NC_057738.1:28193563-28228047 GCF_004010195.1 Chiloscyllium plagiosum
CCCCAAGTCCTTCCTCCCTACCTTTTATCTTAGCCTGCTTGGCACACCCTCCTCATTCCTGAAGAAGGCTTATCCCCGAAACGTCGATTCTCCTTCTCCTTTGATGCTGCCTGACCTGCTGCACTTTTCCAGCAACACGTTTTTAAGCTCTGATCCCCAGCATCTGCAGTCCTCACTTTTTCACTGGTCACCTGACTTGTTTGAACCACCCAGGCGAAAGTGAGGATTGCTGATGCTGAGATCAGTTGAGAGTGTGGCACTGGAAAAGCAATCAGGTCAGGCAGCATCTGAGAGCAGGAGA
Organism: Chiloscyllium plagiosum; assembly: GCF_004010195.1. Taxonomy (NCBI): domain Eukaryota; kingdom Metazoa; phylum Chordata; class Chondrichthyes; order Orectolobiformes; family Hemiscylliidae; genus Chiloscyllium; species Chiloscyllium plagiosum. Next base: position 28,193,865 of record NC_057738.1, read on the forward strand.
ATCGACATTTTGGGCATCAGCACTTCAGGGCTCCTATCCCTTCTAAAGATCTTGTGAACACTAGTGTTCCTAACCATCGGCTAGTTTCACTGTATAGTTGCTGATTCACATGCCTTGAAAACACTGTTTCCTTACAAATTTCATGAATTTGCTCCACAATCAGGTTGTCGCTTATTTAAATTTGACAAACTCTAGCCATCATGACTGACATTTTGTACAGTGAATGCCTGGACGCTACATTTGAAAGCACCATTCTGTATGCTGTGGTTAGTAAATCTTGTTATTTAACACCAATGGCCTCCTAGCAAACTTTCTATTGACCTAATAACCAGTAATGTTCTGAGAAGTGTGGTGCTTGTGCTCAAGATTTGAAAAATTCGCATGCAACTATTTTTTTTTGTCTCATGGAATTGGTTTAACCACAATGTGTGATTTTTGGGACGAAAATAACTTTTTTTTTTCCCAAAAGCCTTCAGGCACTGATGGTAATTTCTTCTTGAACGTACAAGAGAGTTGAGGTGACAAAACACAATTTTTCAATTTTGATCTGATGCATGTTTCAAATGTAGATTCTGTGCCAGACTCCCTAGTCGGTGTATTTCTTTCCAAATCAGTGTGTGCTGAATGCTGAGCGAGCCATGGATTTTTCAGGGTCAAGTCCAAGTCAAAGTAGAGATCAAACTTTGGTCTGTAAGCCAAGATGAGAGTAGAGCCAAGCAGAAAATGAGTCACTTGCTGCTGTAAACTGAGAACTGTGGGACCAGAGCTGTCAGTGTCTGCCTGCCTTGAACACATCTCTTCCTGGGAATTAAAAGCAGGACAATAACTCTCATCGGGGGAACTTCATTCTCATCTCTATATTAGCACTTCAAACGTTTCACCATGAATGTGAGGGACAACTGACAAGGCTCTGCCTCCCTCTCGTGCGCACTCACTCGCTCTTCGCCCTCTCCCTCCCTCTCCCTCCCTCTCGTGAATGTTCACTCACTCTCCCCCTCTCTCGTACACGCTCACTGACTCTCTCTCTGTGGCTCTGTGTGTGTGTGTCTCTCTCTCTGTGGCTCTCTCTCTCTCTCGTTCTCTCTCTCTCTCGCTCTGTCTCTCTCTGTCGTGGATATTGTGCGCTTGCAACATGGCAGCGCTGACCCTAATATTACTAAATTACTGCCTGTTCATATCTAACACAAAGCTGCACCAGTGACTTTCTATATAATTTCAGACTAGTCTTGCAGTTCCTCATCATGAAATATTTTGAACATTTTTCCTTGTTAGAAAAGCGCAGTAATATTCTGGAGTGAGAGCAGTAAAAATGGATTGAGGAAACAAATGGAAAGCTGTTCAGCATCTACATCATTATTTGCTATCTGTATTTTGCACTGTGCAGTTAGTCAATAAAATAGACTTGTGGAAATTTGGTCACAAATGAGTAAATTCACTGTGGAACTGCTTTATGTCCACAAAGTTCATACTTTGAGACTAGTTATGTTGAGACTGAAGGATGGAAGTGTTTTAAAACTAGGAGTAGGGGTAGAAGGGAGGAGTGCACCATTTAAACATCATTTTGCAGAAGGTAATGGTTCTGAAAGGTTATTCTGAGGCAAGCTGAAGTTCCACCTGTTCTGCTAGATAACGGTGCTGCACAGTGGGTAGAGTCTTTAGGCAGTTTGAACAGACGGCAGTTGGGTGCATTCACCTCCATGGCAAATCAATATCTTGCCAATCTCTAATAATATGCCCATATGTAAATGTAACAGTGATGCAAGTTACTAAGATGTAATAAATGCAAAGGTAAGTCTCTTCTACTGAGACCTAATAGTCTGTCCTTCACCACTCTACAGCCCTTATGACTAGCATAGGAAGGGGACTTGGTGGCTGTACCTACCCCCATGGAACCAGTTGTTTAACCATATAGAATCATTGAATCCCTCGTAATGTGGATGCAGGTCATATGGCCCATTGAGTCCAAACTGACCTCCCAGCATCCCACCCAGGCCCCACCTCACCCTATGACTCTGCAATTTTCATGACAATCCACCTAACCTGCATATCTTTGGACTGTGGAGGGAAACCCACTCACCCAGACACTGGGGGAACATGTAAACTACACACAGTTGCCCGAAGGTGGAATCGAACCCTGGTCCCTGGCGCTATGAGGCAGTAGTGCTAACCACTGAGCTGCTGTGTGATGAGCAGAAAAAAAGCTATCTGGGGCAGTGAGTCTGATCTGCTGTTTAGTGGGGTCATACCTGAAATGATATTCCTTAACTTCTCTTTCTTGCCTTATCACTATATCCTTATCATGTTTCTGATTTTAAAAAGCCTTGAATATACTTAACCTTGACAACCCTCTAAGGTAAAGAATTTGAAACATTCACTACCCTCAAGAAATTCCTCCATGTGTCTTAAATGGGTGACCTCTTATTCTGAGACTATGCCGTCTGGGCCTTAACTGTCCCACAAGGGGAAACCCCTCTCTGCACAACCTGTCAAGTTTTCTAATTCGCCTCAACTCTAATGATTAGAAGTTCAACTTGATCAACCATGAGAACGTAGACTCTCCAGTGCCAGTGTATCTTTCCTGAGATGAGGTGCCTAAAATTGTTCAGTATTGCAGCTATTATTTAATGTCTTGTATAGTTTTACAAAGGCTTCCTTGTTTTTCTATTCCATTCCCTTTTGAAATAAAGGCCAACATTCCATTTGCCTTCCCCACTACCCATTGAACACTGATTCTAGGTGTTTGTGGTTTTGAGGACTCCTAAATCCCTCTTTTTACTATAGCTTTCTGTAGTCTTTCTCCACTTAAATAATATTCGACTCTTCTGTTCCTGCCAAAGTGCCAAGTCTGATTTTTCTCATTGTATCCCATCTAAATTTTTACCCTCTCTCTCAACCTCCCTATATCCTTCTGTGTACTGCTATCCGCACTTCTTGCCTTCCTGTCCACTTTTGTCATCCACAAACTTGGCAATTCAATCATCCAGGTCATTAATAGAGTGTAAATAATTGTGACCCCAGAGTACTATTGCAGGTTGCCATCCTGAAAATGCCACTCTGCACCAACTGCCTTCTACTAGTTAGCAATCCTCTCTATACAAATATTCTGCATCCCTCCAACATCATTGGATCTTCTCCTCTTAAGTAGGCATGTGACTTTCTTTTATAACCATAGGCTGTTTGGAAACCGTTTTTCACTGACTACTTCCCACTATATTTATCCTGTTTGTTTTTTTTCTAAAGGATGAAAAGGCTGTGAAGGGTCCCCTAAATAGTATTGGCTAGCAATGTATTGCCCATTAATGGTTTTGTTTCTGTGATGTGCTGCCTCGTTTTGTTTTATTTAAGAAGGGTTACATTTGTGATTTGAAAGTGCTCCAGAAATGCTGTTGGGTAGAGATTCCCAGATATTTTGGATCCAGAACTCCAAGGCTGCCCCGCACAGGAGCTCCCAGCTGGAAGTGAGCTATTGACTTGGGGCCCTGTTTTGAACATGATCAGCAGTTACTGGGGTGGAGTGGGGGAGGAATATTCTAGTTCCTAATTTTTAAGGCATTGTTTTGAAGGCTTCGGGAGAGAGTCATTGGGGAGGCAGTTGAATATCCTTTTGATTACTTAGATTGAGATTTTAAACAAAGAGCAGCGATGATGTGACAGTTGAAGTTTATGATAACTTGCTGTCACTGCTTGGTTGAGTGTTTATTCATTCTGCCCTCATTCTTTTCAGGTATAACTCAGTACTGTACGGAGCACAGACTGCCAGGTAATCGGAGCAGCACATGGTTTATTGTTGCATAGCAATGAAAGCTTCAGTGTTTTATTTTGAAATAGGTGCGTTTGTTTGAATTTCTTGGCCAAGGGTAAAGGTCATCTCTTTCTTTAAAATGAGGGAGAGTAATTGATGATATTGCACCTGGTACAATATGGGAACCATACACAAGTGCTCCTTTTCTGATGGCCATTGTGTAACTGGAAATCCTGTTCAAATGCTGACTCTGTACTTTTTAGTTACACATACTGTTTTCAAGAGTGTGTCTGTCTACCTTTTTTCGTCTGGTCTGAAAGCATGATGATGTGAAGAGGATCCACAATTGGCTCAATTGTACAAAAACAAAGAAGCAGTAGGATTGTAGAGATTATGTATTTTTCTAACACTTGATGACATTACATGTCCCCAGAGATGTATTTGATAGAAAGATGAGCAGTTACCGATCTACACCAACAAGTTTGAGTATTGTCTCTGAAACATGTACATGCCACATGCACACCAACACTCTCACCAATACACACGCCCACACACCTGTACCCTGAAACAAATGGCAGACTGGTTAATGACTTTCAAATTTGCAGAGGTCGTTGCAACTCTGATTTTGATCCTGGATTCTCCGCATCAGCTTTTTTTCACGAAAGTAAGACTTCCGACAAGCAAACGTTTGTTACACCTGCCTTTTTTTTGTTCAATCAAACTTTTGAAACCTCACTCTTTCTCACTGGGCAGTTCCCAAGTGAGTTCATAAAATGGAGTTCCAGTTGTCCTTTTGATTCCAGGTGGCTATAAAATGAGTTTTTGTATGGAGGGGCTCTTGTGCTGTGATGGTGTCCCTACCTCTGGATCAGGAGGCCCTCCAGTCCAAATATGTAGTATCCACTAACTTCCTGTTATCCATTTTGCTTGTTATATCATCATTTTTTAGTAAATTTGATGAAACCATCCTGGCTCTGCTTGATGTAATTCTAAATGCTCTGAAGTTAATCCTTTTTTAATATGTAATGGATGCTAACATTTTCACAATGCACATTTAACCTAACTGGCCTATGGTTTTGTTTTCCTTTTTAAGTGATTATTACCTTGGCAGTTTTCTAATGCTGTGGGACTTTTTCCAGAATCTAACGATTTTGGGAAGACTACAACCAAAATATAGCCTTGTGTACGCTCTCACTACTTTTAATATTCTAGGATGCGTCCCATCACATCATGGAGACTTGTCAATCTTTAGCCCTGTTAGTTTCCTTGGCACTTTCTTCACTGCTAAATAGTTATTGTAATTATTTCCTTTCTTAATTCCTCTTGATTTATCTAGTAATTTTGGAATGCTATTATTGTCTTCTACTGTGAAGTCTGCAAAGTGTTTGTTCAACTTCTGTGTTTCCTGTTTTCCAAGGAGCTTATGTTCACTTTGACTTTTTTGAATATTTAAAGAAGCTAATGCTGCCTATCTTGAGTATTACTTAACTTTACCCTCAATTTCACTTTCTCCCTCTTGCTGTTATTTTTAAACTTTCCCCGTGCTCTATCTCGTCGGTGATCTTTGCCATTTTTTTTCTCTTCAATTGGTGCTATCCTTGACTTCCCTGACTTTTAATTGTGGTTGGCTTATCCCTTCCTTCCTCACTGATACAATGTTTATATGAGTGACATTCTTTAATGAGTGTGCTCTTACTTGACCAAGTTACTGAATCATTTTGTCACGCAGCTAAATGTTGACTTTTTTTAACATCCAAACATTGGAGATTTTTGAAAAACTCACTTCTCATTTTTGCTTTTTCATGCTGTTGAAAATATTTTGGAATATTTCCTGCCTTGTACAATAAATAAAATAAAACAGCACTAAATCTCTTGTTTAAAGTATGTACTCTGAGGAGAGCCTATAAACCTTTTCAGCATCGGAGGAGGCCACTATAGCTGCTGCTCATCACCAGAGCAATCCAATTCCTATACATGTCTCAGCAATGTAATTTGTTCCGTTTCAAACTTTTCTCATTCTGCACTCCAGTATATCAATCCGTTTTAACCTATAGTAAATTATTGCATGTTCCAATAACTTTTTTGCACGAATATTTCTCAAGCCATCTCTGCACTCAACGCATGATTGTTATAATTTACCCCTCATTGGAGCAGGATCAAGGGGAAAAATGGCCTACTCATGTTCCTTTTTTTTTAAGTCTATCACCGGTCTCCCAATGAAATTGACCAATTCATCTTCTCAGAAGAAAAGCCTTTTTTTAGTCTGTTACCTTCTCTGATCCAGTAGAAATAGCTTCCATTTCTCCTAACTGTATGCTGTGACTATTTAAAATGCCTTTTCTACATTTATGGTGATCAAAGCTCCATGCAGTGCTCTAACTGGGTGGCCAATGTCTGCTGTAAAAACTCAAGTGCCATATGTTTTAGAAGGTACTAAGATTCTCCATTAGTTTTACCATCTACCACCTTTGACAGCTGAAAGGAACTTATCTTTGAGATGTGAGCAACCTTTTTTTTATTTTGTTTTTTTTTCTTCATCCCAAGACATCAAGGCAACATTTGACAATGTGCCTTTTAAGGAGCTCCCGCAAAAGTAAAGTCAATGGGAATACAGGAGACGTGGGGAGAACTCTCCACTAGTTTGACATATGTAGAACACCGTCTGGAGATTGCCCTGGGAATTAGTCTCAACTAAACACAACAAGCAAAGATTGCAAGTGGTTTCAGCACAGCCAAGAATTCTCCCAGAATAGTGTTGATATACAGCAATCAAACCTCACTCTCTTCCCCTTTTTTGATTTTCCTTTAAATGTTACTTTCATTGAAATCCCCTGTTATCAAAACCCTGGAGGTTGTAATGGACCAAAAGCTCATCCAATCAGCCTTCACAATAACTTGCCTTCACGGTCAGGTTAGAGACTGGGAATTCTGAGGTGAATAGTTTACCTTCCCAACTTCCCAGATCCCAGACTAATACGTATAAAGTGCCAGTCAGGAACATGCTGGATAGCTTTTCACTTCCCTGGATGAATGCAGGTTTAATCATTCCCATAAGCTGCTCCATTCAGGACAAAGCATCTCTCATTTGGCACCCTATCCACCACATTAAACATTCGCCCCCTTTACCAATGAATGCACAATGATAACAGGGTGTACCATCTCAAAGATACAGTGCAGCATTTTGTCAAGCCCCCTTTGGCAGCACCTTCCAAACCCATGGTCACTACCTCCATTGACATAATGAGGGCACCAACTGCATGGGACAGCACCATCTACAAGTTCCTTTCTGAGCCACTCCACATCCACACGTGGAAGTGCATCACCTCTCCTTCACTGTCACAAAGTCGCAATCCTGGCATTACCAATCTGACAGCATTGTGTCCCTTTTACCACACAGACGGCAGTGGCTCAAGAAGGCTGTTCATCACTTCCATATCAAGATACAGATGGGCCAAGGCTAACAATTGCTGGCCTAAGCTGTGGTGCCCACATTCCCATGAATGAACAAAATAAACTCTTCTGCATCATTATCTTGAGTATATACTTTTTTGTGCTCCCAAATGTATCGTGCCACACATCAGATACATCTGGCATCTCTTCTTATTCGAAGGTCGTCCTGAAACTCCTTGCTGATTGGCTAACAAATTATTATTCCAATTATGTTCCTTAAAGCAAAAGTTCAAATTGCGTGTATGTTCTAAAAGGCAAAGTAAATGTCATAGCCTGCTCCAACACACAATTCTAGACAACACCCAGTGCACCTAGGTTTTAATAACTTTGTACTTTTATCTATGGATATACGTTGTTTTATTAAGCATGCCATCTGAAAATTCAAATTAATTTCTCACTAAAGTCATGTTATTTGAAATGGAGTTGAAATGCCCATCAGCCATGATTGAATGGCGGAGTGGACTCGATGGGCTGAATGGCCTTACTTCCGCTCCTCTGTCTTATGGTCTTATTTATGATCTATCTTTTGGTAAGGCTCCTCTGATTTATTTCTGTTCTAACTGAATATCTAAAATTGTCAAGCCCCAAGATGAGTTTGTCCATCTCTTCTCCCACCTTCTGTTGTTCACCTATCCCCTTGGTTGATCACCATAAGATGCATGGTGGTTCAATGGTTAGCACTGCCGCCTTGCAGTGCCAGGGACTTGGGTTCGATTCCAGCCTCTGGCGACTGTCTGCGTGGAGTTTGCACATTTTCCCCATGTCTGTGTGGGTTTCTTCTCTGTCCAAAGATGTGCTGGTCAGGTGAATTGGCCGTGCTAAATTGCCCATTGTGATAGAGAGTAGGGGGAATGGGTCTGGGTGGGTGACTCTCCGGAGGGTCGGTGTGGACTTGTTGGGCTGAAGGGCACTGTAGGGAATCTAATCTAACCTTTTTAAAAAAAAAAAAAATTTGCCAAGGATCTTTTTCATTAGCAAATGCTGTTCTCCCGGATGAAATCAATTAGTCAGTTTTTAAGCAGTTTCTTGAGCTAGCAAAGGTTGTGTCCATTGGTAACTAAACCTAAACAATAACTGCTTTCTCTCTCACATATTAGAGAACTGTAAGAAGTCCCTTTCCTTTTTTGTTTCTTTGGAGTATAAGCAGATGTTCATAGAACAGAACCTGTTGGAGTGGGCAGAAAGAACATCTGTTCATATTGAGTTCATTATGCCCGTAGGTGATCTGTGGTGGTTTTATTGTTTTCCTTGCCTTGTCAGTTTTTAAAAAATTACCCTCTCGCTACTTTGCATATCTTTTCATTTATTTTCGAACAATTACATCTTTATCCATAAGATTTCAGCAGCATGTTGCTCATACTGAAGAGTAGTGATTTGCTTAAAAGATTTCCTAACCATAGCTTTTTCATTAAGTTTTTAAAGAATATTTGAAGTTTGTACTCTTGGTGCTAGAGTACCTTTGGTGCTGTCTGTCACATGGCAGCTGAAGGAAAGTGTTTTTTGATGGTAGGGTGGTGGATTAAGAATATGAAGGGAATGAAGTTGTACTTTGCTTGAATTTTTTTTTTAATAAGGCCTCATCTGGCATATTATCTTGTATTAAGCATCACATCAAAGGATGGATAAATAGGCCTTGCAAATTCACCAGGAGATATGGCGGTTTATTGGCGAAATTAAGAACACAGATTCATACTACCATTTCTCAATTTTAGCAAACACTGATCATTCCTCAACCCAATTCAACCTATATATCCATTTTTAAAGTTTGTTTTTGGTCATTCAAAGGCACTTTGAATCTATCCAATTAGGAATGAAGAGGGCAAGGGTACCACGTTTCCTGTGCAGAATGCCTTACTATATATCTTGTGGTGTTTATGCAAGAAGTGTTTCTGCTTTTAATTAGTTGTGAAGGCATCTTTTTACTTGCTGTATCTCTTTTTTTTTCAAAAAAAACTGCATTGCTATGCAACTGCCACAAGCATTAGGGAACTGTTTGTATTGCAATGGAAAACCAAATGTGTCAATCCTGACAACGTGCCTTGTCCTCATTAGAATTGATGTCACAAAGTGACCTTCACGAGAGCTGTCTACAGGGCAATCTCGATTATCTGACACGGGCAGGGAGTATTTTGACTGGATACTCTAATGTCCAGATAACACAGTTTACCCAAGCATCGGGACCTTGAGATCTTGTTCAGATAATCAAGGTTGCACTGTATAGAGCCATCTTGTGGCAACTGTGGTAGTATCCAAACCTCTGGACCAGGAGGTCCAGGTTTAAGTCCCATCTGCTCTAGAGGTGTGGAATAGCTACTCCTGAACAGGTAGAGGTGTCTACAAGGCGAAAGTGAGAACTGGAGATCAGAGGCCAGATTAGAGTGGTGCTGGAAAAGCACAGCAGGTCAGGCAGCATCCGAGGAGCAGGAAAATTGACATTTTGGGCAAAAGCCTTTCATCAGGAATGAGGCAAGGTGCCTCCGAGTGGAGAGAGAAATGAGAGGGGGGTGGATCTGGGGAGAAGGTAGCCACGAGTACAATAGGTGGATGGAGGTGGGGATGAAAGTGATTGATAGGTTGGAGTGAATAGGGAGGGAGGAAGGAAGATTGACAGGTCATGAGGGTGATGAGCTGGTAGGCTGGAATGGGGGTAAGGTGGTGGGAGGTGAAATGAGGAAACTGGTGTCTACCAGCTCACTGCACCATGTTTATATCTGAAACCACCACGTGAGGGTGCTCACCTGGAATGAATTGTGGACATGGGATAAAGAGGTTTTTTTTGTTTTTTGCTGCTTTTAGTGGCTTTGGGAGTAGTTACTTTCCCCTTGGTAGATTAAATTGGTGGCACTTAATGCATGACTGAGTAGACTGTGCCCAGCTTATGCAAGGGCCAGCCTGATGAGCCAAATGTACTGTTTGTTCATTTATTTTATTTATTTCTGAGTTGGTTTTAAAGTTGGTGTGAGAAAGTATGCTTATAAATAATTAAACTGCAATTAAGAATCAAGTGGGGATATATAGTTGAATAAGTTACTACTTAATAAATGTGTATTGCAGCCTACATATGGTGTGGAATATTTTTAAATGCAAAAGACTTCTAAAAGTGACTGTGGGATCTCCCTTTAACAGTGAAAAGTGCCTGACAATTGCATAGTTCAGTAGTTTTTAAGCATTAGATTTGTAATTCTGTCCTATACAATTCAGCACCTTTTTTTTAAAAAATAAAAGGACTCCCAAAGTTCAGAGGCAGGTTTAGGACTGAGAAAGGAAACTCCTACATTTTTAAAAGTTGTGTCCGACCACCTGAGGCAGCAAGCAGCAACTTCTAAAGTGGAATCTATCTTCTGGGGATTAGAACTTGTCCACCACGCAACTTGTACTGATGCAGTCAAGTGTCTAAAATGGGGCAAGTGCAGATTTTCAAAGTAGCAACTTGGATTGAGTCACCAGAGTTATTACACTATTTTATACGGCAGGTAGTTAGATTTAACCCTTTTGCCAATGAGTCTAATCTCGGAAAAGATCTCCAATATCAAGGGTGCAGATGAGCTCAGACTTAGTTGCTGAATTCTTTCCTGATCAATGATTAAAATTTTGATTTGATTTTATTATTGTCATCTGTACCTAGGTACAGTGAAAAGCTTTTGTTTTGCAAGCAGTACAGGCAGATCATAACATATAATGATTGTAGGATAATTGAACAGACCAAGGGATACATTGTTCCTGCTGCACAAATGGTGTACTAAAAGGAAGATCAACATTAGATTTGAAATTTTGCGAAGTCTATTCAGAAGTTTAATAACGGCAGGGAAAGCGCTCTTCTTGAACCTGTTGGTTTGTGTGTTTAAGCTTTTGTATCTTCTGATGGAAGAGTTGAAAGAGAATATAGCTGGGGTGGGAAGGGCCTCTTTGAGGCAGTGAGAAGTATAAATTGAGTCAATGGATGGCAGGTTGGCTTGTGTGACGGACTGGGCTGTGTACACTACTATAGTTTCTCACGGTCCTGAGCAAAGCAGCTGCTGTGCCAAGACATAATGCATCCAGATATAATACTTTCTATGATGCATCTGTAATAGTTGGTGATGGACATGTTGAATTTCCTTAGCATCCTGAGGAAGAAGAGGTCTTGTGCTGCCTTGACTGTGGCATCATCCAGGACAGATTGGATATTGTCACTCCTAGGAACTTGATGCTCTAGACCATCTCTACCTCTGCAGACAGAGGTGTACTGCCCTCCTCCTGGTTTCCTGATTTTGATGATCAGCTCTTTAGCTTATAAAGGCAGTGTTTTTTTTTCCCTTCCCTCTACTTTGCATTCTAACTGAAATGAGAAATGCACTGTTGTTAATACCAATGCTGAAACATTTCAATGTTATTGAAAGCAAGAAATTTGCCACTCCTTCTGAACACCTCACCGCTGATGGTTCTAGCAGTAGTTGATTTGTTTTGCAGAAGAGCTGAAGCCAAGGAATTGGTACAGATGAAGATTTCAAGTGGTAACAAGCAGCTGAAAGTTCTGTGGGCTAGTTATCTACGACAAAGGCCTCCTTTCCAACAGCTTTGTGATCTTTTTTGGTTCTTGGATAGCTGAACACGTTGATGCTGTGAACAAGTGAGAAGCCTTAAGGCATCACAAGGACCTTGCTTTTCTTGGCAATATGAACTGGCTTATTTTCTTAAAATAGCATTTTGTTTTTCCTCCTTTTAATAGTTGTATGCCCTGATCTTTTAACTGTTAAGTTGGAGAGTTTTTAATAAGTGAATCAGCTACCCCATTCCTCTTTGAAATCATAGAACCTCATCATAGAATCTCTACAGTGTGGAAACAGGCCATTTTGGCTCAGCAAGTTCACACTGACCCTTTTGAAGAGTAACCCACCCAAAGGCATTCCCCGACATTACCCCTGATTAATGCACCTAACCTACACATCCCAGAGCACCATGGGCAATTTAGCATGGCCAATTCACCTAACCTGCACATCTTTTGGATCATGGGAGGAAACTGGAGCGCCCGGAGGAAACCCACATAGACATGGAGAATGTGCAAACTCCACACAGTTGTCTGAGGCTGGAATCAAAGTTGAAACTTTATTGCTGGAACAGCACAGCAGGTCAGGCAGCATCCAGGGAACAGGAGATTCGACGTTTCGGGCACAGGCCCTTCAGGAATGACCTCACTTTCTCCTTGAGGCTGGAATCAAACCTAGGTGCCTGACTGAGGCAGCAGTGCTAACCACTGAGCCACCATGCCAACCAATTGGAAGCTTCCAGCGTAGGACAACCAAGTAGCAGCATTCTGGTCAAGACTACAACAATTTTCAACAGATCCTGTGACCAGAGATCCCAGTTCTTTCTTTCATGCATTGCTCACATTTTTGTGCTGATGGTTCATTGCTTACCTGTGGTTGGAATCTAATTACCTGTAATAAATTGTGATTGCTTTGTATGTTTCTATACTTCAAGATAGACTGTCAATGAGTGTCTGAAAATCTGAAGTTGTGTACTGTATGGAATCTTTTTAATTTTTATGACTCTGGGAATAGTAGGTACTGATTTTTCACTGTGCTATCCCAATGAGATGGGTGAAATAGTTGAAAGTTCTCATGTCTCAGTGGAGCCACTTGACTGAGGATCAGGAAGGGAGAATAAGCAGTGATTATATAATGCAAGGCTGAGTCTGCTGGTACTTGAGCACATGCAGTAGATTTGATTAATGTGTAGACAGCTTCGCTTTTAAGAAGTGTACCTACGTACTTTAAACTTCAAAATACTTGCCTTTATTACATGCACAAAATGATAAAATAATGGCATGTGCAATCAAATTATTGGCAGATCATGGTCACTAGCAAACAGTCATGACTATCAACTTTTAGCTATTCTGCCAGTCAATTAGATGGTATTTGATGAGGGTCTTGGCTTCATCTTTCTGATTTCCATTTGTTTACTCCTTAGTTCTGTGGACCTCTTACATTTACCTATCAAATCACTGATTCAGACTTTTCATGCAGGTATTTATTATTCGTCAGTGGTAACTGAGAATGAGTGTTCCATATTTGACGTGTTCGTGGCTTCATCCTAGAGCAGCTCAGAACCCTAATTTTTGACCTCCCCACGAAGGCAATCCAATTCCGTCCACTCTATATTTTCATCCTCTTCAGTACTGCTAGTAGGCCAGTCCTTTTTTGTTGTTTCAAGGTTCTGGATACTTGAAGGATCTACACAAACTGTACTTTGAATGTAACCCTCCTTTTATCCTTGGAATATTTCCAGTGTAGGTGGTGCAGTCTGAGTTATGGTGTTCAACCATGTACATTATTGCTATATCACAGCTGTTACAAAACTGCCATATCTTCATTCCAACTCACTTGATTATTGAGGCCAATTTTCCATCAGATCTAAAGTTTTTGTATCTACTAATTTTTTTGTATTTGGCCAACTTTCTCCATAGCTTCCTTTTTTTGTTTAGAAAGTACTCTAGCTTTCTTATTTTTGAAGTAGAAACTGTTCAATTTTCATATGAATCTCTATCTGACAAGGTCTTGCTTATTCTTAAACTTTGTGTAAGTTTTTTTTTCTGCTGCTGTCTACATTTTATTTATCTACACTACCATGTTAGGCTAGGGCACAGTAGGCTATGGACCAAGTGCAGGTAAATGAGATTAGTGTACAAAGTTTAAAGATCTCACACCACCAGGTTATAGTCCGACAGGCGTATTTGGAAACACTAGGTTTCGGAGCGATGCTCCTTTTATCAGGTGGGGAACAACCACCTGTAGCAGCGCTCCGAAAGCTAGTGCTTCCAAATACGCCTTTTGGACTATAACCTGGTGTTGTGATTTTTAAACTTTGTCTACCCCAGTTCAACACCGGCACCTCCAAATCAGTAGTAGTGTAGTGTTTGTATGTCAGTGTAGATGTGGTGGGTCAAAGGACCGGTTTTATGCTGTATTACATTTAATTTCATTTTTTTTTATTCGAGTAATTTGTAAGATAGGAAAAAGCTATGGCAGAAAAAAAAATTAATTGCCTGTTATTACTTTTGTTTTGCCCAACTACAAAAGTAAGATTCTGAATCTGTTTCACCCCCCGCATAAATGCTGGTTGCTAATCACATGTCTGAAACTGTTCGATTCGTAGAGATGTACAGCACCAAGATAAATCCTTCGGTCCATGCCGGCCAGATATCCCAACCCAATCTAGTCCCACCTGCCAGCACCTGGCCCATATGCCTCCAAACCCTTCCTATTCATATACCCATCCAAATGCCTTTTTAAATATTGTTGTAATTGTACCAGCCTCCTCCTCTTCCTCTGGCAGCTCATTCCATACGCTTACCACTCTCTGCATGAAAACGTTGCTCCTTGGGTCTCTTTATTTTATATCTTTCCCCTCTCACCCTAAACCTATGCCCTCTAATTCTGTACTGTCCCACCCCTGGGAAAAGACTTTGTTTACCCAATCATCTATAAACGCATATAAGGTCACCCCTCAGCCACTGATGCACCAGGGAAAACAGCCCCAGCCTATTCAACCTCTTCCCTATAGTTTAAGTCCTCCAACCCTAGCAACATCCTTGTAAATCTTTTCTGAACCCTTTCAAGTTTCACAACATCTTTCAGATAGGAAGGAGACCAGAATTGCACACAATATTCCAACAGTGGCCTAACCAATGCCCTGTACAGTCATGACATGACCTCCCAACTCTTGTACTCAATACTCTGACCAATAAAGGAAAGCATACCAAACACTGCCTTCATTATCCTATCTACCTACAACTCTATTTTCAATTAGCTATGATCCTGCACTCTTGTTCAGCAACACTCCCAGGACCTTACCATTAAGTACATAAGTCCTGCTAAGATTTGCTCTCCCAAAAATGCAGCACCTCGCATTTATCAAAATTAAACTCCATCTGCCGCTCCTCAGCCCATTGGCCCATCTGATTTAAGATCCCGTTGTAATCAGAGGTAACCTTCTTTGCTGTCCACTACACCTCCAATTTTGGTGTCATCTGCAATCTTACTAAGTATACCTCTTATGCTCACATCCAAATAATTAATAGAAATGATGAAAAGTAGTGGACCTAGCACTGATCCTTCTGGCACTCCACTGGTCACAGGCCTCCAGTCTGAAAAACAACCCTCCACCATTACCCCTCTGTCTTCTACCTTTGAGTCAGTTCTGTATCTAAATGGTTAGTTCTCCCTTTATTCCGTGAAATCTAACCTTGCTAACCAGTCTCCCATGGGGAACCTTGTCACATGCCTTGCTGAGGTTCATATAGATCACCTCTACTGCTCTGCCCTCATTAATTTTCTGTTACTACTTTTAAAACTCGATCAAGTTTGAGACACATGATTTCCCATGCACAAAGCCACGTTGACTTTCCTTAATCAGTCTTTTCCTTTCTAAATAGATACACATCCTGTCCCTCAGGATTCCTACCAACAACTTGCCCGCCATCGATGTCAGGCTCACTGGTCTATAGGTCCCTGGCTTGTCCTTACCACCCTTCTTAAATAGTGGTACCATGTTAGCCAAACTCCAGTCTTCCCACACCCCACCCTGTGACTATCTATGATACAAATATCTCAGTAAGAGGCCCAGCAATCACTTCCCTAGCTTCCAGAGTTCTAGGGTACACCTGATCAGGTCCTGGGGTTTATGCACTTTTATGTGTTTAAAGAACACTTCCTCCTCTGCATCTTGAAGAATGTCCATATTACAACAATCTATTTCCCTATATTCTATACCTCCCCTGTCCTTTTCCACAGTAAGCACTGATGCAAAATACTCATTTGTCTCTTTCTCTTCTCCTCTTCCTGCCCTGCCATCTCCTGCAGCTCCACACAAAGGCTGTCTTGCTGACCTTTAAGGGGCCCTATTCTCTCCCTAGTTACCCTTTTGTCTTTTAATGTATTTGTAAAATCCCTTTGGAGTCTCCTTAACTCTCTATTTGCCAAAGCTATCTCATGTGCCTTTTTGCCCTATGATTTCTCCTCTTAAGTATACTCCTCCTGCCTTTATACTTTTCTAAGGATTCACTTTATTCTGTTTACAGAGGGACCTCGATTATCCGAATGAGATGGGTGGGCACTATTTCATTTGGATAATTGATCATTTGGTTAATTGATTCAATACCTCTCCCGTGGGGCTCAGCGCTTTCTGTTAAGTCCACTCCCTGTTCAGGAGACTAGGCAGCAGCACACCACGCATGAGTCCCTACCTGCCCCCAACTCTGTCCAACACCCCCACCCACACCCCCACCCACACCCCCCTCCCTCTGCAGGACAGCCAGACCAGACACCAACAACAGGACTGCTGCTGCCTTTGAGGGGGGGGGGGGGAGGAGAGAGAGGGGGGTGAGTTTCCAAAAAGCGCGTGCAACATTTTACTGCAACATTTTGACAGGTTCCTCCCTTTGCCCTGCAAAGGGCAATGTTGGTGAGATAATCTGGGGGAAGGGTTGGGGATGTTAGGATACACCCCTGCATAGAACTCCAGGGAAAGGGGGGGGTCAGTCCATCATTTTGAGACAGTGCCTGGGCTCCCATCAATGTCCAGGACTGTTCTCGACAGCATTTCAGTAAGCCCAATTCATTGATCGCATCTTTTGCTTACAATGTTGGTAATACCTCCTTTGATGGAATGTTTCTGTCGGGACCTTGAGATGATCATTGGATAATCCAATAGTTAGATAATCAAGGTTCCTCTGTATACCTGACATATGCATCCTTCTTTTTTCTTAACCAAGCCCTCAATTTCTTTCGTCATCCAGCATTCTGTATACCTACCAGTCTTTCCTTTCACCCTAACAAGGATATACTGTCCCTGCACACTCCTGATCTCCTTTCTGAAGGCTTCCCATTTTCCAGCTGTCCCTTTACCTGCGAACATCTGCCCCCAATCAGCTTTTGAAAGTTGTTGCCTAATCCTGTCAAAATTAACCTTTCTCCAATTTAGAACTGCAACTTTTCGATCTAGTCTATCTTTTTCCATCACTATTTTGAGACAAATAGAATTATGGTGGCTGGCCCCAAAGTGCTCCCCCACTGACCCCTCCATCTAAACTGAGGATATTCGACCTTGGACCTTCAGGTGACCATCCTCCAAAACTGACTTCGGGACAGGTAGCAGCGAAAAGTGGCCAAGGAGAGGCTGATAGCTAAGTTCCATACCCATAGGGAGGGCCTCAACCGGGACCTTGGGTTCATGTCACACTACAGGTGACCACCATTGCACTATACACGTGGATGGGCACACAAACACACGTATACACAGATGTACACACAGACACACACACACACCCTTACAGACACACCCACTCCCACACTCTCACATGCACCCCCTCACAGACTTAACACACTACACTCACCACAGACAGACACACGCGCGCGTACACACACACACACACACACACACTTTCTCACACTTTCAACTCCCAACCCAGACAGACAAAGACCCACATGTACGCCTATTTTGTGGGGTGAATTTGTACTTGCACTTGCAGGGTTACATTGTACTTTGTTCTAAAACTGCATGAATTCACATAACTCCGTTATCTCTTTTTAGACTAGAATCAATTTAAGCATTATGGCATAGACAGAGCACACAGAGGCTAACATCTTCAACATATTGTCTAGCTATCACCATTGTTAACAGCTAACCTGAGAATGCAACTTTTTAAAAAGGTTTTGTGATTTACATGTGAAAATATCATGGTATTCAAACAGATGAAAGACTTAACAGACAATCAATTTTTCAATGTATAATTTCAGTTACATCACACTAAATTTTTGTTGTAAATTCTGTTAGGATTGAACCCTCCACTTTCACTTGATGAAGGAACGATACTCCGAAAGCTAGTGTGCTTCCAATTAAACATGTGATTTTTAACCATCTAAACTCTTAATACTGACAATCTCAGTCTGTCTGGAAAGCTAAAATCCCCCACCATAACCACCCTATTATTCTTGAAGAAAACTGAGACCTCCGTACAAATTTGTTTCTCAATTTCCCTCTGACTATTTAGGGGATTATAGTACAATCCCAATAAGGTGGTCGTCCCTTTCTTATTTCTCAGTTCCACCGAAGTAACTTCCCCGGACGTATTTCTGGGACTATCCTCCCTCCGTACAGCTGTAATGCTATCCCTTTATCAAAAACTCCACTCCCTCTTCTTTCTTCCCTTTCTATCCTTCCTGGAACATTAAGCTGCCAGTCCTGTCCATCCCTGAGCCAGGGACAGGACAAAATATACAATGCAGTTTGTGTGTTTTTAATAAAAATGCAGTCCCTGATATTATAGGAAGGAACACTGTACCAAGATGCTGAATTTCAGAGATATTAAATTGAGACCCAATCTGATGGCTTTGGGGAAAATATAACTCATGCAGGTTGGGCTGTTCTCGGCCTTGTGCGCGCTCTCTTTCTGCTTCCTAATCTCCCACCCTCCCCATCCCATGTCCTGGTGAACATTGTTTCTTGGGCCTGTTTATTCATCCACTGCTGTTGCTATTTTCTGGGGGGTTTGCGGAGTGTGAATTAGCTGTGGTTTTCTGTATTACAGCAGTGATGACTTTTCAATAAGTGCTTCATGAGCTGTGAAGTGTTTCAGATAGCCAGTGAGTTTTTATCTCTATATAAACGCAAGTCGTTGAATAATGTAATGCTTTCAGCCCTGTTATGCTGAGGTTGAGATGCATGGTCATGACTCTTCGTTTTAACTGGTATGTCTCATCTGTCCTGACAAGAATCTGAAATACTGACATAGAGCGAAAAGTAGGATCTGAATCTTTTGCCTTTGGTTCAGATCGTGAGCCGTCTTTACTATACCTCCTTCCAACTGGGAAAGGTATCTAGAAGTGTTGTGCATGGATGCCCTGTGTCTGCAAGTACATGTACAGCAGTGTTCCTGATTAATTTTCTGGTTGCCATTGGGTGTTTGGATAGGCATGGATTTCACTGCAGCACATTTAAAATGTAAAGCTGGCAGCAATTCTTCCCAGTTCGCAATCTGTGCGTGAGGTGGAATTTGCTTAGGGTTTAGTACTGCCTTTGAAATTGTTCCTGTGTGTTTCAGCATTTTGAACAGAGCTGCTACACTACCCAAGTAGCTCTCCTGGTAGATAATGTGACTTGCTCACAAGCACACGAGTATTTTAGGCAAACTGCTCATTGTTTTTTCACTAAAGAGTCATTTTTAAACTGAATGCATTCTCCATAGTAGTTAAGAAACTTGTCTGTCTGGATGTTATAAATTGAATTATCAGCATGTTTCATGGAGGGAGTAACCTGGTCAGTAGAATACGTCCAAAATTGTAATTGGTTAAGAACTGCATAGATCCAAAATAAAATTGCTAACTTGAACATTATTCTGTTAAGCCAAAGCTTCTTGTCATGCAAACTGTTGTTAATGCAATTCTGCAACTAGATGTCCACCCTGTACATCTAGGAACAAAGACGGTCTTGAATGTTTTGATTTGGCAATAGGTTAAGCTCCTAGATGTATGTTGTGTGTTCTGTACACAGTTGCTGAGAAAAAACTTGATATCCACTTATGTTCCAAGAACTGGTGAGGAGATTCCCTACAGATTTAATTCTCCAGAGTGGAAACAGACCATTTGACCCAACAAGTCTACACTGCCCTCCAAAGAGAAACCCGCCCAGACCCATTACCTTCTGACTAATGCACCTAACACTATGGGAAATTTAGCATGGCCATCTGCACATCTTTGGATTGTGAGAGGAAACTGGAGCACCCAGAGGAAATCCACACGGACAAAGGGAGAATGTCTGCGGAGTTTGCACAGTTGCCTGAAGCAGGAATCAAACCCGGGTCCTGGCGTTGGGGCTGTGGTGCTAGCCACTGAGCCATCGTACCACCCTGAAATTAGCTATAATGCGATTTGTTGAATTTTGGATGTTGTGTGGCTAACAACTTTCTACTGAATGGGTTTAGCAATTGTCTCCGTTTTCCATAGCGTAATTTCCTATAGTGTGAGGTTGTGGAGGGACAACTGTTGCATTGTGGCAGAGCGACCTGTAAAAGTATTTGAGGAGGTAGATTTTAAGTTCAATTTAGTTATTCACTGCAGATAAGCACATAGCTGTTGTTACTCTGCATGTTTGTGGACTCCTATCGTAGAATTCAGTTATTTCAATGAAAGACCGAAAAGCAAAAATAGACATGTGGCTATAATGTTGCTTCAAATTGTTTTGTAGCCATTGAGTTCTCCTGCGTGGAATCAAACACTTGTCTTTTTTTATTGCACTGTTTTTAAATTGATAGAACTGTTTGTCAAAACTGTTTGAAAGTGTCAATTCAAACTGTTCCAAAGTTTTAGACAAGTTCATGTTTGCATTTTAAACAGCAGTGCCTGTTTTGCAAACAATTTCTCATTTGTGCCAGAAGTATTGACCGCTTTAATTTTTTTTTAAAAAATGTGGTTTCTGCATGTTCTGGGCAGTGCATCACTATTTGCCTTCAAGCGGTATCTGCAAATATTTCCTAATTAATCTGTTCAGATGTTACAACACCTCTGGAGCATGTTGGATTTGAGACTGGGCCTCCTGGTTTGAAGGTAGAGATGCTACTACTGCACTGAACCCTAAGATATTGAGCATACTGGTTCTGCTTTACGTTTTCTGATTTTAACCTGCTCAGGGTTACAACGCTGCTCAGGAGCAAGTGAACGCAGGACCCCTGGTTTAGATGTAGGGACACTGTCACTATCACTAGAGTTCCCTATTTGTAAACAAACAAAAGTTGCCACATGCATTTTGGCAGAAGTTTGAAGGGTGGTGTGGGATATTGAGGGTCATGCTTGTAGCATTTTTGAGTGACCTGGTCTAGGACTACCTGCATGTAACCTTAAGATACCTGGAAGTAGGTGAGGAGAAAGAAATCCCCAAAGCAGAGGGCACTGCCTTTATTTCTATTTATATTGGAGGGTCACAATGGGTATTGTACTCCATCTAGTACGACACCAGGATTTCTAAGCAAAAGTGCATGTTGACTACTGGAGTAGACTATGCATTCTGTATTTTAGTGGTATACAAACACTACATATGCTCCAAAAATGATCAGCTTGACTGTGCGTACCACTGTTTAGAAATATGTGGTTGCAAAAAAAAACTTTTTAAAAAATTTTTCTCCCCTCTCCCCCTCCCCCCTCCTCCTCATTATACCCCTGACCCCACTGATTTTATAATCCTTTGTATGAGGCTACTAGCTAGCTTCCTTTCTACTGTTATTTCAGTATTCCTGGCTATTTGATTTGATCATGGATTTAGTTTCACTGTTGCAGTTTTATCAGCAGTTATGGAATTCCTTCTTCAACAATGTTCTGTTCTGAAGGTTTTTCAGCTTTGACTGCATGTAAGTGAATAGCCTTATGGAATTGGACAACAAAGTATTGAAACTTAATCCAGGTGCAATTAAGTTTTTTTTTGAAAGGAAATGGATGGAAATCATTTCCCTAAACTTTCTGATACCTAAAGGTTGACACTGGTAAGAAATTAACCCATTGACTTCTTTCCATTGACTTCTGACATCTGAATAAATAAGATGGGGTCGGGAATGGATATTAGATTAATGAAATGAAGTATTTTCTATTTCCATGTTTAAGATGCTTGCATCTGGCAAGCCCCATTGCTGAGTAAGTGGGAGAATATGGAGTTTTTTGTGCGTGTACTGTGGAAACAATAATTAAGTTGATTATTTGCTTTTTTTTTTGTAGCTTGATGACTGAAGATGCTTGCATCTGGCAAGCCCCATTGCTGAGTAAGTGGGAGAATATTGAGTTTTTTTTTGTGCGTGTACTGTGGAAACAATAATTAAGTTGATTATTTGCTTTTTTTTTTGTAGCTTGATGACTGTGCACTGCAGCTGTCCCACAATGGTACCTATCTTGATTTGGAATCTAACTTGGCTGAACAGAAAGATGAATTGGAAGGCTTCTTGGAAGATCCTGGGTAAGAATGTTTGCAGGAAATGTCCTACATATCTATCTATCTGTCTGTCTGTCTCTCAATACATCCATGACCATTCCTGACTAGGTCTTGCATTACAGCTTGAGCTTACTGATGTTGTAAACTGACTTGCAGAGTTGTTGTACAAACTCAACGTGCATGTGGTGTTCAAGGACCACGTAAACCTAGTAGGTGCTTAAAAAGAACATCGTCGTCTTAGAACTTTAAGCTTGGATAGCAATGACTGTATAAGTGGGTGAATTGACTTGAAATGCTGAGGCACAGAAGTTGGATTAACAATAAAAGTATAAAAGGTCTCTGCGGGTTGTCAATTTCAACTTTAATTCTGCTCTTTCAGAAATTCCTCCACGTCAGGTTCTACTCCGCTCTATATCAAGTGACTGATTTGCTTGGTTAATTGGGTCTGTTATCAATATCCTCTTTTGATTTTTTTTTTTTCATTTTCCTTCAGCCTACAACTTGAGGCTGTATAATGTTTTTGTTCTGTCCTGTTGCTTGGTGATGGAGTTTACTCTGAGCACTCAACTTGGGCAAGAAAAATAAGAACCAAGGAGTCCATTTTACAAGTGATATTGGTGAACAGACATTGTGCTGGTACCACACACTCCTCCTTTGTAACTTCGCAACATTTCTTGCATATTTGTACAGAGCTATGTTTGACTCAGTAGATTTGCATGACAATCCTAGAAAATAGATTCTGCCTTCCATAATATCCTTACGAAATGATTTGATTTTATTATTATGGCAAGTTTCATAATACAGTAAAAAGTCTTTGTTTTGTGTGCTAACTACAGAAATCATAACTTACATAAATCTGTCAAAGTAATAGAACAGAATACAATGTTCCAGCTATAGAGAAGGTGCAGAGAAAGATCAACTCTAATATGAGAGATCCATTCATAAGTATGATAACAGCATGGAAGAAACTGTTCTTGAATCTGATAACTGCATATTCACCACTATTTAATAATTAGGTGTCTTAAGTATATTCTCCTGTGTAAAAAGGCCAACACCACCCTCCTCTCTGTCCCCTTCCATTCACTACCTGGATTAATACCAATCAGTGCCCGAAATAGTTTTAATAGTGTATTATTGCTTCAACACACTCTCTCCCTTGCATAGTGTTTTCAATTCTGTACAGACCACTTTTCCTTGATGCATCAAAATAAATGGTTTGCTTTGCAGCCCCAACTGTAAAATCTACTTCAGTGACTGCCTGTTTCTAATGTTAGGTGCACACCTTTTAAGCAACAAGATACTTCAGACGTCAAATAGAGTGTTGCTTTGAACAGGAAATGGGACTAACTAGATTTTAAAAAAAAACTCAATTTTAGGTAGTATAATGTGACTGAACTGTTGCAACCTTTTTGACTGCAGTGCTTCCCAAATTTGGGAAGATGAGGGGGAGTTAAAGCAAAAGTTGTTTAAACCTTTTTTTTTGGGGGGTGTGGGGAACTATATTTTGAAATTGTGGTAATGAGAGGGAACTAGTGGAGTAAATTTTTTAAATGCAGTCTTTGTTTTGCAACAGAAGAGGATTTTGTGCTTGGCTCACTGAACTCTAGTGGCAGAAGCTGTATTGCAACATTAAGTTCTCGTGTAATAAATTTTGGTTATTCATTTGACATTGCATGTGTGTCCAGGAATTGTCTCCATGAAGATGAGTTGGCCTTTTTGTTTTGGTTTCACCTTTTGTCTTCAGGTGCTGACTTGAAAACTGAAGGGCCATCATTCTGGGAACAGGTCAAACCTCTGCTCCTTTGTTGAGAGGATACTGTTTGAAATGAAAAGAATGAAGAGATTGTTAGATTTGAATGTTAAAGATAATCAAGGGATAGGATATGGGAATAGTGTAGCAATTCAGCCTTCATCTCAATGGCATTGTTGGCTGGAACAGATCAAAAGGCTTACTCATCCTTTGTATTCTTTCCTCGAAATTTAATAACGCTTCAATAGCAATATGCTTGCTGCTTTCCTTAACTCTATTTTAATGGCTCTGATGCCTGCTAAAACATTTTTACAAACGAATGGAAGTTGCTTGTTGCAGTACCCTTACCCTCATGAGGGTGTAGTTTCATGAGTTTGGGCATTTTTACCTAGTTTTCCATTTATAGCTAAGACATGCCAAATCACTTGACTACAGAGAACATTTGTGGTGCAGTCCATCCCAGCATCAAACAGTTGCTGGATTTCTTGCAGCAGTCAACTGGCTGTGTTCTGAAGGTATGCAGTCTTTCATGAACCTGGGCTACACTGGACTTGGAGAGGTGACTCTGGCTCAGTGGGCTAGCTTCTGACAGGAAGGTGAATTTAGCCTTAAGGTCTTGAACTGGTGACAAGACATTTTATTGGGGTTGCTTCGCAAGCATTTTGCATTTCGAGCGGGGGAAGAAAAAGTGTAAACTTTAATGTTTTAAAGCTGGTTTGCCATCTGGGTTCCCTGCAATGGGATGTAGTCCAAAACTACCTGCAGGTATTGAATTTATAAGGTTCCTGAATTTATGAGGCAGTGAATCTTTTTCTAATTAAGTTTTAAGACTGCAAAAGCAAAAGGATCCACAGTACACGGTAAAATTTGGTGTTGGTTATTCAGGGGTGCTGAGCATGAAGTACCTTGGTGTTGAATTACTCCAGAAGCTGTTTGGCAGCATGCCCACTCTCTGTATCCCCTCCTGTGGGAATATGTGAAATGGAAACACCACTTTGAGAGCAGTGGTTTAAATACTTTTTCAATCAAATCGAGAATAGTGGAGGAAGTTGTAATTCAGGTGAGTTTTTAACGGACTTCCTTGAAGCAATATTTTACAGTTGATTTAGAGAATTCAGCCACACTGCAGATTTAGACTTTTTTTCCCCTTTTCAGCCTGCTTTAGAAGAATCCTTTTGAACTATATACTTGATTTTCTTTACACTTCAATTTTTTTCTATCCCCTTGTGTTCTGAGTGTACTTTGGAGACTGAGCTAATAGGAAGGTGGTATCTTCCTAACCTTTGCTAAAAAACAATCTGAGGATTAGAGGGATGATTCTGTCTTTGAACTATAGTTCGTTCTTCCCTTTTTTTTGTGTGTAGAATGAAGTGTTTGTTGTTCTTTTTTGTCTTATGGCAGAGATGAGATTTGGGGTAGAGTAGGTCCTTGCCACCTCCTTTACATTGATTATGTTTTATCTGCTCGTCTAAGTAGTTCATGTGGCACCTTGTTTTTGTTTCAAGTTTTAAATGACATTTTTAAACTACTTTTGAATGGAAGTCTCTGCAAAGAAGTTTCTGAAGAAAGGTGAAAATGTTGGAAGTGGTTTCAGATAGAAGTGGAATTCTGCATCTTCGCTTGAAGTGGATTGCCAGCTTTGGGAAGGGGGTAGAAAATTGGATGCCAAGCGTGCTTGCCTACTGGTCTCTAGTACTTGACCTGTGACTGTGTCAGGCAACTTGCTACCCTTGGAAGAATTTAGGGTTTTCTTGGCTCCTTCAGCACTTTTTTTTGTGATTTCAGCATGATGGTTTTCCTGCCTTCTACAGCCAAGATGGAATTTCCCACCTGCTTCCATACAAAGTGGCCATTTTGTTTCCTGGCTTTTCATTGTCTAAGACACACATCAATTCTATGTAAGTTTGCTAGTTGTGGCCTGAGCTTATTTAGTGAGTCCCCAATCTTTTTAAATTTTTAGTTTCTCTCACTTTCCTTTTCTTAATTAAATTTCTATAAATTTACTGTGCTTCAGCTTAAAATGTCCTTTTGCTTTTTTTAAAAAAAAACATACTTTTCTGGCTCTTGGACTGTGTTCCATGCAGCTGCACCTCTTTTTGAGGGTGCTGGTCTAATCTCAATGGTGACAGCGCTCATTTGAGAGAACTGACTTTTACACTGCCTTGCCTTTTTAAAAAAAAACGTTTATTTTTTGCCTACTTTTTTTTGGGCTAAGTTGCCCCTTTTTTTTCTCCAAAGAATATCTAACTTGACACCCAGAATTTTCTCTTGGTCCATGTAGGGTTTCCTTTTTGCTAAGGTGGTTGTCTTTCAGTGTGGCTGGTTTTTGCCTTCCTAGCCCCTATACTCTTGGTCCTGGTTGTCTTACCTGCTCCTTGATGAAGGGTTGCCAAATGGAATGCAGAGCTTAGCTTTGTTCTAAATCCTGTATTATTATAACAATTGCTTAACTGTCTCGGAGGTAAATTCTCTCCTCCTCCAAAAGAGACTTTCCTCTACTTTTAGAATTTTTTTTCTCGTTTTGAGGAGAAAGTGGGTTCCCTGCATGGACCCTTGACTCCTGCCTAATGATGTCTATCATCTCTGCCAGTATGTGGCACAGGGCCAGGATTGTATTGAGGTGGTTTCCTATCAACTTTTTTTTTTTCTTGATTATTCAGGTCTTATCTGATTGAAAAGTGACTCACGAGTGGCTGATCCCCTTTAAATGGATGGTGAACTTGTTTCTGGTTTATTGCATAATAGCAATAAGTTCCACATGTATTGCTCGTTAGGTACAAATTACGATGGACAGCTGTACAGAATACATCTCCCAGTATTCTGCTAGTGTAGAATTTCTTGTTTCCACCCAAAGAATGAGATGACATCACATTGGGCGGAGCTAATGAACCTCCACATTAACTCTTTCAGAGCTGTACCTTCAAGACTTCTCTACACCCCGATCTGATTTTTAAATTACAGATTTTTAATCTCTCATCGCAAAAAATATGAAGGACCAGAAAAGATGACCTGAATATCTAGTGATGACCTACAACAAGGAAGGAGAGAGCTAGTGTTGAGCAAGAGAATTTTTTTTGCTGTTCTGAGTTCACTGACTGCTTTGCTTTGCTGGAGTTACTGGTTGGAATCAAACCTGTCAAATATGTCCAAGAAATTGAACTGGCATGTAGGATCAGAATTTGCTGATTGTGTGGGTGACAAATACACAAGGGGCTGAATGGCCTATATATGGAATTTGTTTTTTTTTTCTCGCATGGATAGAGTAATCTGTCTTGAGTTTGGGTTGGATATGACTGGTCCTTTTTTTTTCAAAAATTCTTTCATTGGGTGAGGGCATTGCAGGTTAGACCAGAATTTATTGTCTCTTCTAATTCCTCAGAAGGCATTTAAGAGCCAAATACATTGTATGGGTCTGGAGTCACACGTCAGCCAAGCATGGTAAGGATGGCAGATTTCCTTCCTAAAGGGTATTAATGTAAACCAGAATGACAATTAGTGATTCTGGTCACTATCATGCCCTTTTTTTTTTTCATTCCAGATTCTTACTGGATTCAAATCTTGACCATTGTTCTGGTGGGAATTTAACCCACATGTCCAGAACATTTTAGATTCTAGCTTGAGTACTACTGCAGTGATATTGTTATCAATACATGATAACCAACCATATTGATTTAATCATTATAGTACACTGGCCAGTTGGAAATGATTTTTGCACATAATTTTTTTTAGATTAGATTAGATTCCCTACAGCGTGGAAACAGACCCTTCAGCCCAACCAGTCCACACCGGCCCTCTGAAGAGTAACCCACCCTGACCCATTTTCCTCTGAAAAATGCACCTAACACTATGGGCAATTTAGCATGGCCATAGTGTTAGGTGCATTTTTCAGAGGAAAATGAGTCAGGGTGGGTTACTCTTCAGAGGGTCAGTGTGGACCAGTTGGGCCGAAGGGTCTGTAGGGAATCTAATCTTATCTTAAAAAAAATTATGTGCAAAAGTCATTTCCAACTGGCCAGTGTACTATAATGATTAAATCAATATGGTTGTTATCATGTATTGATAACAATATCACTGCAAGTTCTGAATTTGTCTGAACTATTCTCAGCTGATACGAACCTTTTTTTCATTTTTGTTTGCTTCGTATTGGTAACAAACCAGTGAATTTCTGTTTTTAATTTTTTTTTGTGTATGCCATCATTTTTATCCTGTAAAATAGCCCCTCTTCAGTTTTGTACAAAATCCCACTGGTACATCAAAAATTAGCAAAGGAAAAGTGCAGCTTTAGTGAATTTTGGACTTTCTGGTTTGTCTTGAGTAAGGTTAAAAATCACAACACCAGGTTATGGTCAACAGGTTTATTTGGAAGCACTAACTTCTTCATCCGGTGGTTGTAGTGAATAAGATCTTAAGACACAGAATTTATGGAAAAAGATTAGTGTCATGCAACTGAAATGATGCATTGAATAAATCTGGATTGTTAAGTCTTTAATCTTTTTTTGTAGAATGGGTTGCAGGTTTTGCTTCATTAATATGTGAATCCTAGAACTACATCTAAGTCACCTTCTCGAGATGACTTGAGGTTTTGTTTTGTTTTAAAAAGTGATGTCTTGAGTAAACCAGTTGGAGTGTGAGGAGGCGTTCACTGCATTGTCTGTAACATTGGTCATAAACCATCCACGAGAAAAACTGCGTGCGTGTGTCTGCCCGTCCCTTGGAATCTACTCTCAGAATTCCCTGAATGCTTTTTTTTAGCATGGGCACTTGTATTCAATTTGTGAACATTTTTGCCTGAGGGGGAGAAAGCAGACTGATTAATTGTCTGAGCTTATAGAGTAATGGAATGAAAGTTTGATGTTTATAGGTATTGAGAGCAAGTAACGTCATCATCTGCTCTTTTGATGTGAGCCTGTTTGGCAGAATAATGGCTGTAGGTGTTTGATTGTTGACGGACAGTAATAGGCTGTGGTAAAGAGAGCCATAAGTGATTACTTCAGAATCAGTATATTAGGCCTGGGAGCATTTTAAGGTGAGAGCAGGTATTTGACATGAAGGGCATTTTTTTTGTTGTTTTTTTTTGGAGCAAGGTTGAGGGTAGAAAAATTCAAAGAATGAGAATTAGTTGTCTAAGTCCTGATCTCTCTCGCGCTCTCTCTCTCTCACTCCTCTTTCCCCCCCCAGGAATCGTGATAAGCTCAAAGTACTTTGTAACGGTCCTTTAGTTATGATAAGCTATCTGATTCTGTTTCCATGCAAACAGATGAGGTAAAAGAAAATCTTCAGTTGGAGTCTTTGCCAAAATAATTTTGAAAATGTGTGCTTGAACAGCCCAAGAAAATACACTACTGCATGCCAGTAACCTGTTAATCCCATGTTTTTATTTGTGTTGGTTTAAATAGTGATACTTTTGGGACTGTTCTTTCTAAGCTGTTGTTAACTTTTTAATAATTTTAGCTTTTGATGAAAGAGATCCTAATGGTGTCCTATGGCCTACATCTTTTAGTGTCTCTTTATTCTATCTGTCACTGTATAGAAGTTCTTATTTTTGAGTATCTTCACCGTCTTCCTATGCTAAACTGAGGGAACTAATAATCTAAGTTTAACAATGTGGTGATAAATCAAAATCAGAAGTTTTTTAGTCTGATGTACTGTTGTGTGGGAAATCAGTTTTGAGAGCAGCACTGTAGAAATTGCACATGCTGTGGTAAGGAGGAAACCGAATAGCTGACAAAACCGGACAATTCCCTTTTTTGTGTCTGACATTCCAACTGAGAACAGGCACGCTGACCTCTTGACACCATTTGCGCAGGTAGGGTGAATGAAGTGCATGGTTAGCCTGAGGCCATCCTGTCCCCATTGTAGCCATCTGTCTGTCTTCCACAATTTCAGGATATGGGGAGATTCCATTTAAATGGACAATGCGATACGTGAAGCGGTTTTGTAAATGGGAACTGTTTGCTTTTAAAATCCCAACCTAATGAGCAGTTGGCTGAATGATTGATTTAAAGCTGCAGAAATGTCATAGTGCTGTTGCCCTTGTGTTGATTTTTGATGGTTTCATTTCACTGCCCCTTGCAGACTACAACTGCTGAGATAATGCCTTAATCTATGAAATAGTAGGAGAATGCACCCTGGGTTCGGCTATAGATGTCCACAGTTTTGCCATATAACTAAGTAAAATGAAGGTTTTTTATTTGAGCAAAGCAGCCTTTCAAAGAGAGCAGTGTTCCTCCACCCAATGCAATCTTAGCTTCTAAAATACAATGTCCAGATTTCATATATTGTGTATTTATAATGTATAGCCATCCAACCACTAATCTCTTCTCCCTGGCCCTGTACAGGAAGTGAACTGGGGAAAGTAGTTCTGATGAAGTTCAGCTTTCTGATGAAGGGCTTATGCCTGAAACATAGACTCTCCTGCTCCTCTGCTGCCTGACTTGCTGTGCTTTTCCAGCACCACACTACTCAGATCTCCAGCCCTGACTTGCTCCTAGGGAAAGCAGACTATGATCCCAGCAGATGTAACCACTGAGCAAATCTGATCTAAAATGAAATCTGACTTGATAGATTGTACTTTTTTTTTTTCAGTTCTACTGAGGGAGTCCTATCTGAGAAACAAGCGCACAATTCCCAGAATCCCTACAGTATGGAAGCAGGCCATAAGGCCCAACAAGTCGGTACAGAAGCTTCGAAGAGTAACCCTCCCAGACCCGTTCCCCTAATCTATTACTCTACATTTACCTCTGACTAATGCACCTCACCCACACATCCTGGACACTATATGGGCGATATATGGGATCTCATCCAATCCCCACATCTTTAGATTGTAGGAGGAAACCGGACCACCCAGAAGAATGTGTAAACTCCACACGCAGTTGCCCGAGGCTGAAATTGAACCCAGGTCACTGTGAGGCAGCAGTGCTAACCACTGAGCCCCTGTGCTGCCCAATGTTGTAGGCTCAGTTTAAAACAATGATACTGAAACTGTGCAAAAGAAATGACATTTAACTAGGATAAACCAAACTCTTTGTGCAACAATCTCCTTAATCCCTGTGACATCGCATTACAATTCTCCAACAGCAGAGAGAATCCTCTCTCGTGTCCCAGACAGCAAAGTCATCCGCAATTCCCACTTTGAGAATCTGAACCTCCTTGATTTGTCATGAGTTTAGACTTCCACAGCTTCCTCAGGAACAAGTTGAATTCTAAAGGTGAGAGTGACTATCCTTGTCATCATCAAGGCAGTAGTTCAGAGTATAATATTCAAGGGATCCTAGCAAAATTCAAATCTATGGGAATTGGAGTAACCTGTTTAGTCTCGCCCAGCACAAGGAAGATTGTTGTGGTTGTTGAATGCCAGTTATCTCTGTTCCTTGGCCCAGTGTCCCAGGCCAAACCAAGTTCAGCTGCTTCATCAATGATATTGATTTCATCATAAGGTAAGAAATGGAATGTTCAGGACCATTTTGTGACTTCTTCAATGCTGAAGCAGTCTGTGTGCAACAAGAGTTTAACTCCGAGGCTAGGAGTTCTGCAATGGGTAACAGCCTTCCTGACTCCCCAGAGCTGCCCACCATTTACAGAGAACAAGTCAGGAGTGAGATGGGAAACTCTTGACTTGCTTGGAATATGTAAATAGATTCAGTTGCCCTTGTGTAGCATTGGGCATCTCCCAGTCTTTCTGACACCTGTGGAGGTGCTTAATGAAAACTCTTTTTCCTGGATGATGAAGCCTTTTAAATATTGCTTTTTCGTGATGTTTTGCTTTCAACTTGAGGGAATACAGGCATACACAACTATTTTAGCATTTGCTGTCTTTCACCTAGCTTCCGTTGTAGTGTTTTTCAATTTTGAGACGGTCATATCTTACAAACTGTCAATACCATCAAGTCCAATCATTTGTGTTCTCTATGGTCCTTATATGATCCGAACCTGCTAGGAAAGGCATTGTGTTCAATTTCTATTTCACTCTGCTAATTAATCTTAAAATCTTAATTTAGATTAGGTTCCCTGCAGTGTGGAAACAAGCCATTTGGCCCAACAAGTCCATACCGACCCTCTGAAGAGTAACCCACCCAGACCCATTCCCCTGCCTTATATTTAACCCTGACTAATGCACCTAACACCTATGGGCAATTTAGCATGGCCAATTCCCCTAACCTGCACATCTTTGGACTGGGAAGAAATGGGAGGAAACCCACACAGACACAGGGAGAATGTGCAAACTCCACACAAACAGTTGGAATCGAACCTGGGTCCCTGGTGCTGTGAGGCAATAGTGCTTACCACTGTGCCACCTGACTGAGCCACTGTGCCACCTAAAATACCACTTCAAAAATTCTTTTCGTCAGTTCTTAAACTTACTTACGAATGCTGCTTTACATTTGAATACACATAGCTTGTTAGACTCTTTGCTGTGTAGTGTTCCCTTTATTTACCAATATGCTTTAACACTGTATTTCTATAATTTTGTACCGAATTGTATAATAAGAATTTAAACTGTAACTACTGACTTGTCATAATTTACTGTTTATGAAACTTTTCTTTGCAGTACTGTGTCTCTTACTGCCTGCTGTATCCCTCCAGGATTTTCACTGGTTTCTTTCTGTACTTAGCAAATTGGTGGCTGTCTATTCCTTCTAGGGACTCCCCATCTTTTTCCAGTCAGTAGGAGAAAGTTTGGTAAGACAAAGCCATATGAGCCTTGAGGGTTCCTGTTATTCACAATGTCTTGCTCTTGCCCGCTCTCTGTCTCATACTCTTTTTTTTATTTCTTTTACAAGTCCACCACAGTAAAGGATGAGCTCACTAAATTCAACTCTCATGAGTAAATGATTCAAACAAGGTGAAGGCATGTGATTTAACACTGCACTGACCTCCACTTTACCGTACCAGTAATGTATGCCAAACTTCCATTTGGTTCACTGGAAAAGCAAGTTCTTGTTCTCATCCAACAGAAATGGGGATCTATTTTCCTGCAGAGTGGAAGGTGTCTAAGGAAATGAACACTGTTTATTTTTGTTTTCATGCCAGTGGTAAGCTGCTGTCTGTCAGTACATCCAGGAGCTGATTAGTTAAGCACTTTAATTGCCCATTAACATGTGGGATGTAATAGCTGTATTAGAGTTCATTCTTGAGATGTTGAGAGGAGGAGCAAGGGTCATTGCCATGGTGAAGACCACCATACAGGGCTTTGGCAAGCAAGGAAACTCTTTTTTTTTTTCCCTTTTTTTGTTCAAGGCAATTCTTTGCCTGTGTTTGCACTTTAATCCTGCACTTAAATTTTCTTATCCTGCACAGTGCTGGCTGCTTTCAAAGCCAATACACTAACTGTGTTAAATTGTTGAATGATCCAGTATCAAAACATAGTCAGTCTGTTATGCCTCCCCATTTTCCCTCAAAGCTAAGTCAATTTCTTGTATATTGCTTTCAAATGTCGGTGTTATTGGCACCTGGTTGAAGACGATCTCTTTTATTCCAATACTGGATATCCACCTGCTTTGGAGAATAAACTGGCAAAAAATGTAAAATTGACCAAAACAGGAAGAATAGAGAAGTGATTTCTCCCCCTCTCTCCTCATCTCCCTCTTTCTCCCTCCCCCCTCCTCCCTCCAATGGTGTTTGGCTGCCTGAAGTAATGGGAGCACAGCCTTCAGATATTTTTCAGGCAGAAGTATGTGAAAGGTTATGGGAGGTAGATGGCAATTTGGAGTTACCAGATGAGCTGTGATCTTGAAGCCCGTTCTGCCTTGCATTGAGCACCTATGTGGCCTGCATGTGCTAATTTGCATAATCTATTATGGTTAATTATGCTCTTTCCTGGAGGTCATAATGGACAAATCCTGAATTGAGTTTTTATTCATTTGTGGGAGATTATCCCAAACGTGTGAATAAATATCATCTTTTTAGATTAATAGTAATTGGGGATGAGGAATGGAGACTGTTAGATCTCAGCACCACTTTGAAGGCAGCAAGACGTTATCAATGTATCACTAGTAGAAAAGGTCTTCGCTGTGCAGTCAATTGACTCGAACTAGTCTTTCATTTAATAGTAACATAGTCTGGGTTCTATCCTGGCATGCATGTCATGTTAGAATGCATTTATTTCATAAACTTCCAAATACCTGTCTCCATAAAAACCCTAGCTGGAAATGTGTTGCTGGAAAAGCGCAGCAGGTCAGGCAGCATCCAGGGAACAGGAGAATCGACGTTTCTGGCATAAGCCCTTCAGGAATGGGGAAAGTTTGTCCAGCAGGCTAAGATAAAAGGTAGGGAGGAGGGACTTGGGGGAGGGG
>NC_057738.1:28232767-28238137 GCF_004010195.1 Chiloscyllium plagiosum
TCGCGGCGGCAGTTGGCTATGAAGAGATCGAGGGCAGGTAGGAGGCCAGCACGGGGTGTCCAGGTGGATGGGGTGTGTTGGAGGTGGGAGAAGGGGTCGTCAGAGGGAATGAAGGTGAGGCCTCTGCTGAGGACTGATCTTTCATCTTCAGAGAGGGGTAGGTCTGGAGGGATGGTGAAAACTTGGCAGGGCTGAGTCAGAGGGTGGGCGGGATGGTTGGTTAAAGAAGTAGGCACGGAGGCGAAGGCGGCGGAAGAATTGTTCGATGTCACGCCGCGTGTTGAATTCATTAATCCGGGAGCGTAGGGGAATGAAGGTGAGGCCTCTGCTGAGGACTGATCCATAAAAACCCTAGTCCTTTTTAGTTCATTAATAGTTGTAAGAAACATTTACAGCTATTTATTGCCCATTCCTAATTGCCCAGCCATCAATTGAGTTGACCACATTGCTCTGGGTCTGGAATCACTGGTTAGACCAAGTAAGGTGATAAGGAATTTCTGCAGAAGAGTCACTGGACCCAAGACTTTAACTCCGATTTTTCTTCTCTGATGCTGTCAGACCTGCCGAGCTCTTCCAGTAACTTCTTTTCTTGAGGCAATTAGTGAACAGGATAGGATTTTGTGAGAAGTGATTATGGTTACCCTTTAAAGGCTAGCTTTTAATTCCAGTTTTTTTGTTTATTGGATTTCACTATCTGTCTGGATTGAATACAAGCCCATGTCCTGTTTTGGATTGCTAATCCATGACACCACAACCTCCCAGGATGTTACATAACATATAATCTAACAAAGAAAAGACATCTTGAAACAGAAAATCTTAGTGTGAATAGATTCTGTTTATACAGTCCTTTATTTAAAACCATCACAAATCCTTCATTCATCCAGGAGTGGTAAAATGGAATTAGTGTTTAAGTTTTTAATAGCTAGAGTTGCCAATTTATTTTGTCATTTAAGATATGCAGGGATAGAATTTTTTTTGTGTAGCTATCAACATTTCAAATCTCTAGCCCATTTCCTGTCAACTTTTTAAAAAATCTGATGTCCAAATTTAAAATGGAATCACCCTGTGTAAATATCACAACATAATCCCCACAATTTCTCTTCTGCCTCAAATAAATAAATTAGATGAGATTAGCTGCAGTATGGAAACAGGCCCTTCAGACCAACCAGTCCACACTGACCCTTCGAAGAGTAACCCACCCAGACCCATTTCCCAACCCTCTATTTACCCCTGACTAGCACACCTAGCATAGCCAATTCGCCTGGCCTGCGCATCTTTGGATTGTGGGAGGAAACCCACGCAGACACTGGGAGAATGTGCGAACTCCACACAGACAGGCGCCCGAGCTGGGACTCTAACGTGGGTGCTGTGAGGCAGCAGTGCTAACCACTGAGCCACCGTGCTGCCCCCTAATTCATAATGAAGATATAAACATGAAGGCAGAATGTGTGATTTGTAAACAGCTGCTTACTCCTTAAAAGTTCAGACCATTCAGTTCATTGAGCTTGTTCACCATTCAATTTGATCATCATAGAGTTGTGCTTTACTCTTTCCCTTGATACCTTTACCTGACAAAGACTTGACCATTGAAAATTCCAGTTTTCTGATTTATCCCAATGGAACTCTTCTTCCAAAACATGTTTCTATTATCCTTGTGGAGGAAATGTGTTCTGAATGGTCCAACTTGAATGAATGAATTTTATATATTTTTTGATTTGCTTCTACATCCTCCTGCCACAGGAAACAGTTTCTTTACTCCAATTATCTTTACTATTCTGAACCCTCTCAATCCGTTCACTCTTACCTATCTTTAATTGCACTTCAACTTGAGAGCTCACCTGAACTGAACTGTGTAATATTATGGGAGATCAGACTGATTTATTGAAGATGTTTTCTGCTGTAACAGTGCAGTTTTCCTTTTTTGGGTAGCTGAGGCTATGAGTCACTTTAAAAAAAAAAGTGATCCTATTGCATGTCAATATTTGTCATTGTCTGCAAAAGTATAAAAAGCATTTAAAAAGCTCTTTAACAATATCATAGCTCCTTTTAGAGTAATTACCCTGAATTGAGGAAAAAATGGAGAGACAGTATTTTTGATCTTTAATCATTTTAATAAAACTTGCTATTAAAAGTAGTTACAACAATGATCTCTCTTTCCTCACTATCTCCCTGGGTCCCACCTGACACCCCCCCCCCCCCCCCCCCCCCTGCCCCTTTAGTAGTTTAAATCCTCCCAAGCAGTTCGAGCAAATTTCCCTGCCAGTATATTAGTCCCCTTCCAATTTAGGTGCAATCCGTACTCCTTGTACAGGTCACTTCTACCCCAAAAGAGATTCCAATGATACAAAAATGTGAATCCAGCTCCTCAGCCATGCATTCATTTGCTCTATCCTCCTATTCCTGCCCTCACTAGCTCGTAGCACTGGGAGTAATCCAGATATTACTACCCTTGAGGACCTCCTTTTTAAATTTCTGCTGAACTCTCTCTAATCTCCCTTAAGAATCTCAACCTTTTCCCTTCCTATATCATTGGTTCCAATGTGGACAATGACCTCTTGCTGGTCCTTCTCCCTCGTGAGAACATTCTGCACCCTCTCTGAGACATCCTTGATCCTGGCACCAGGGAAATAACACCATTCTGCTTTTTCCCTGCTGGCCACAGAAATGTCTGTCTGTACCTCAGACTACAGAATCCCCTAACAATTGATCTCTTCTTGGAAGCCGACATATCCCTCATTGCATTAAAGCCAGTCTCAATACCAGAAACTTGGCTGTTCGTGCTACGTTCCACTGAGAATCCATCACCCCCCTAAATTTTCCAAAACAGTATACCTGTTTGAAATGGGTAGATCCAAAAAAGACTCCTACCCTAGGTACCTATCCCTCTCACCTTTCCTGGAGTTAACCCATGTATGTGACTGTGTCTGAGACATTTCCCCCCTTTCCTAATTCCTCCTCGCTACTATCTGTCTCTCCAACCGGTCCACTCGATCTGATAAGTGTCTGTCTGTCTCGCAGATGGAGTTTAATTCAGATAAATGTGAGGTGCTGCATTTTGGGAAAGCAAATCTTAGCAGGACTTCTACACCTTAATGGTAAGGTCCTAGGAAGTGTTGCTGAACAAAGAGACCTTGGAGTGCAGGTTCATAGCTCCTTGAAAGTGGAGTCGCAGGTAGTTAGGATAGTGAAGAAGGCGTTTGGTATGCTTTCCTTTATTGGTCAGAGTATTGAGTACAGGAATTGTGAGGTCATGTTGCGGCTGTACAGGACATTGGTTAGGCCACTGTTGGAATATTGTGTGCAATTCTGGTTTCCTTCCTATCGGAAAGATGTTGTGAAACTTGAAAGGGTTCAGAAAAGATTTACAAGGATGGTGCCAGGGTTGGAGGATTTCAGCTATAGGGAGAGGCTGAACAAGGTGGGGCTGTTTTCTCTGGAGCGTTGGAGGCTGAGGGGTGACCTCTTATAGAGGTTTACAAAATTGAGGGGCATGGAAAGGATAAATAAAGTCTTTTTTTTTCCCCTGGAGTCAGGGAGTCCAGGGCTCCAGGGCATAGGTTTAGGGTGAGAGGGGAAAGATAAAGAAGAGACCTAAGGGGCAACTGTTTTACACAGAGGGTGGTACGTGTATGGAATGAGCTGCCAGAGGAAGTGGAGGCTAGTACAATGGCAACATTTAAGAGGCATCTGGATGGGTATATGAATAGGAAGGGTTTGGAGGGATATGGGCCAGGTGCTGGCAGGTGGGACGTGATTGGGTTGGGATATCTGGTTGGCATAGACAGGTTGGACCGAAGGGTCTATTTCCATGCTGTACATCTCTGACTCTATAACAATGGCTATCTGGTTTTTAACTAAATGATCTTTCCTGTCTGGTCAGGAAGCAAGGTTCACTGGTTTGTTCTGGACGACCAGTATTGAAAACTATGAATTGGCTAAACATTATTTCTTCCTTACACTCCTGAGTATGTGGCAGTAAAAGAATATGCTGAGCATATGAAAGGAATTTGTATCATTCAATGTATACTTTACTCACAGTAGCTGAAAAACATTAACATGTGGATCTTTCAGGTACTTCTATTCAGAGTCATTACTAATTTAAGGTCGGCTGTTGAGACATTGAAGGTATAGAGATGTACTAGCAATGAATGGCTTTAGTTATGTGGAGAGACTGGAAAATATAATGGAGCTAGACTATTCAGCCCAGAAATTTGTTAATCATGGAGTTAGATCATGCTTGATTTAAGCCACAGTACACTGTTCCATAAGCCTGGAGGCATTGGAACCTACTCAATTAAAATTTTCATTGACCCAGCATCAACCAAAGTCTTACGAAGCTGCAACATGACATCCTGACTCATGTACTCAATTTCCTGAACCATAAAGGCAAGCATACCATATGATGCTATTACCACCCTGCCTACTTGCATGGCCACTTTCAGGGAGCTATGGAATTGAACCAAAATCTTTCTGTACATCAATGCCATTCAGAGTCCTGCTATTGTATGCTGTTCCAAAACATGTGATCTCCCAAAGTGCAGCACCTCACACCTAGCCAGATTAAATTCCATCTGCCACTTCTCTGTCCATATCTGCAATTAACTTGTATCCCACTGTGTCCTTTGACGACTTTCTACACTATCCACAACTCCACCCATCTTTATTGTCTGCAAGCTTATTAATCCACACTTTTACATTTTCACCTAACTCCTTTATATAAATCTCAAATAGACAATAGGTGCAGAAGTAGGCCATTCTGCCCTTCGAGCCTGCACCACCATTCAATATGATCATGGCTGATCATCCTTAATCAGTATCCTGTTCCTGTCTTATCTCCATAACCCTTGATTCCACTTTCCTTGAGAGCTCTATCCAACTCCTTCTTAAATGAATCCAGAGACTGGGCCTCCACTGCCCTCTGGGGCAGAGCATTCCACACAGCCACCACTCTCTGGGTGAAGAGGTTTCTCCTCCTCTCTGTCCTAAATGGTCTACCCTGTATTTTTAAGCTGTGTCCTCTGGTTTGGCACTGACCCATCAGCAGAAACATGTTTCCTGCCTCTAGAGTGTCCAATCCTTTAATAATCTTATGTCTCAATCAGATCCCCTCTCCGTCTTCTCACCTCAAGGGTATACAAGCCCAGTCGCTCCAGTCTTTCAGCGTAAGGTAGTCCCGCCATTCCAGGAATTGACCTCGTGAACCTACGCTGCACTCCCTCAATAGCCAGAAAGTCTTTCCTCAAATTTGGAGACCAGAACTGCACACAGTACTCCAGGTGTATCTCACCAGGGCCCTGTACAGCTGCAGAAGAACCTCTTTGCTTCTATACTCAATACCTCTTGTTATGAAGGCCAGCATGCTATGAGCCT
>NC_057738.1:28238232-28284776 GCF_004010195.1 Chiloscyllium plagiosum
ACTGATCCCTGCGGTACCCCACTGGTCACTGCCTGCCATTCCGAAATGGAGCCGTTTATCACTACTCTGTTTCCTATCAGCCAACCAACTTTCAATCCAAGTTAGTACTTTGCCCCCAATACCATGCGCCCTAATTTTGCTCACTAACGTCTTTATCAAAAGAGGGACTTTATCAAAAGCTTTCTGAAAGTCCAGGTACACTACATCTTCTGGATCTCCCTCGTCCAGCTTCAGAGTTACATCCTCAAAAAATTCCAGAAGATTAGTCAAGCATGATTTCCCCTTCTTAAATCCATGCTGACTCTGACCTATCCTGTTACTGCTATCCAAATGTGTCATATTTCATCCTTTACCATAGACTCCAGCATCTTTCCCACCACTGAGATCAGACTAACTGGTCTATAATTTCCTGCTTTCTCTCTCCAACCTTAAAGTGGTACAACATTAGCCACCCTCCAATCCGCAGGAACTGATCCCGAATCTATCGAACTCTGGAAAATAATCACCAACGCATCCACGATTTCTCGAGCCACCTTCAGTACCCTGGGACTTATCAACCTTCAAACCTAACCATCTCTCCAACACCAATTCCTGGCAAATATAAATTCCCTTCAGTTCAGGTCCTTCAGCCACTGTTACCTCAGGGCGATTGCTTG
The DNA here is from genome assembly GCF_004010195.1 of Chiloscyllium plagiosum. Lineage (NCBI taxonomy): Eukaryota > Metazoa > Chordata > Chondrichthyes > Orectolobiformes > Hemiscylliidae > Chiloscyllium > Chiloscyllium plagiosum. The sequence continues at coordinate 28,238,889 of NC_057738.1, forward strand.
TGTCTTCCCCAGTCAACACAGATCTGAAGTACCAATTCAATTCTTCTGCCATTTCTATGTTCCCTGTAGGTCCTAGTATGGGTCCCTGCAGAACACCACCAACAGTCATGGACCTCCAACCTGAAAAACACCCTTCCACCATGACCCTCTGTCTTCTATGGGCAAGCCAATTTTGAATCCACATTGCCAAATTCCTATGGATCCCATGCATCTTATTCTTGGATGAGCCTATGACGAGGGGACCATGGTAAAGGCTCATCTCCAATACTTGGGTCTTGTTTATACTTTAGGCAGTCTTTACCTCCTGCTCATTAGCCATGGTTCCATGTCAAATCCGTAGCACTTCTAAATATATTCACTCATACTCTCTCTCTAATGAGTCCTATTATAATGATAGAACATCGAACAATGCAGGCCCTTCAGCCCTCTGTCCTGCCAACTTGTGGAACCAATCTGAAGCCGGTCTAACCCAAACTATTCTCGTCGTATGCCTACCCAATGACTATTTACATGTCTTAACGTGTGGGACAGCTAAAATATCCATTCATAATTTTTCATAGTATCGTTAATTACAGATCTCTCCCACAAGAGCCTTGATTTTGACAGCGGTGCAGAGAAGATTGATAAGCTATTTTGGTGAGCTATTTTGTCGATGGCACAATTCTTATTTGCATAAGAAAGTGGAGTCAAGTGAAGAGAGCTTCTGTTCTAGATACTTCAAATTATTGGTTTATTAATGCTTTTCGTAAGGTTAATGGCTTTTTTGAAAATTGAATGTGTACTTAAGCAGTTCAACAAATAGCATTGTTGTTTCCAAGTTGAGGGCACAGTGCTGGAAAAGCACAGCAGGCCAGGCAGCATCCAAGGAGCAGGAGAATTGACATTTCAGACAAGCCTTTCATCAGGACTTTTTTTTTCCCAACACCCCACAATCAATTCTGATCTCCAGCATCTGCAGTCATCACTTTCTGCTAATTGTTATTTCCAAGTTTATTGAATCTATACATAGGGAATTTACAATGGGTATGGAAATATAATGCCTCAGTGGGGCTGCTGAGATCGCTGCATGTAAGAGAGCCCCTTGGTGTTAGTAGGGGTCATAAGTTGACTTGGGGTCATTGTGGTGGGTGCAAGTGTATGACTTTGACCTTGCGTGTAGGATTCCTAAATGTAGAGAACGATTCATGATTCCTCTGAGGAGTGTGAAGCAGTGGAGAAACTGGCTTGATTCCATTAGCATTGTTAGGGTTAGAAGATGCTAACAACATCCCCCTTATTTTTAATTGCCTCCAAGTCTTTCAGAAAGAAATCTGGTCCGGTGCAAGATTCAAACAAATTCCTGGCCTGAGATGATTTGAGTTATAAAGATAAATATGGAGGGATAAAGGAAATATGATCTGTATGTTTAAGGTCATTGAAAGAATGACACCCTATAAGTATGGTACTTTGAAGAACATGTATACCCAGTATATCACTTGTGACAGCTATTGGCAAGGTAAAACTTTATAGATGTCTGTGACCGTGAATATCATAGAGCATCTTACCTTGCAAGGACATGATGAATCTTTTGGGATCATACCAAGACCCATTGGGTTTTATCTATTTAATTTTAAAAGGAACTGGAGAGGAACTTTTTAACAGCAGAACATGCCTTTAAGTTAGTGGTTTTTGAGTTTATGTTTACTGAAGGTGGGGGCAGAAATGAGGTGGTTTGGTGCACTGACATGAAATTTGTCAGTGATTTAGAAGTTGACCAAACAGTTTCTCACTTTTTGTGTTGGAATGTTTAGATGTGCCTGGTGTCTCTACACTAAACAGCACTTGAAGTCTCTTAGAGCTGTCTGTATAAGTGTTCTTGTTCAACTGTCTTCTTGTAAAGAAGTTGCCATAGCAAAATATTATGGTTGTTAACGAAATGTAAATATTCTTGCCTCCCTCTTGTAATCATGCAAGATATATAATACTGCGTCAAGTAAATAATTTGAAGCTCAACAGAACATGGTTAGTAGCTTAATTATAGGCTTTGTACTGGTGTCTGTATGCTACCATTGTTCCTTCACAAGCAGAATTTGAGAACTGGGTAGCTAAATTTATGGCAAGGCAGGAACCTAATCGAAAGGTTCCGAGATAAGCTGATAACACCAAGTATTTTACGTGCCCGTTTTAATTCTGAAGGATAGATGTAGCTTTTCATTGAATAACTAGCCAGCTCCAAGCAACTTGCTAATATATTCATCTGACAATGATAGCTTTGCCAATTTCTTGCTATATATCTCTGATTCACAATTGCTTATGGATTAATATTCATAAATTTAGCAATTGGTTTTGAAATATTATTTCTTTCATGTGGTTCAGCTTCCAAACAAATGACCAACCTTAGTTTTCAAAGTTATTGCTTTTATTATCTATGTGAGCATTCTTCCATTTGCAAACCAATTAAAGGTGCAATTCCCCACTCCTTCCTCACCTGAAATATTGTAGCTCTGCAGAGCACCTGCTTTCACTTATATCCAACATAAATAGCCATTTTAGCAGGGTATACAGTTGTGGGAGACTAGGAGTGCTAGTGCTGATGTTATCTATCTATGTATGTCCCCATTGCTGTGTGCATCCATGTCCCCACATAAACCTGCTGGATGTGTGCATCCAAACCAGATTGAGGGATGGTAGCACAGGTAAAAGTGGTCAAATGGTTTGAGCAAAAACTCCTACATGAATGGCAGACTGAGGACAATGACTGGAATATAATATAGTCAAAAAGCGTGATGCTGGAAAAGCACAGCAGGGTCAGACAGCATCTGAGGAGCAGGAGAGTCGACGTTTCAGGCATAAGCCCAAACCTGATGAAGGGCTTTTGCCCGAAACATCAACTCTCCTCGGATGCTGCCTGACCTGCTGTGTTTTTCCAGCATCATACTTTCTGACTCTGATCTCCAGCATCAGCAGTCCCCACATTTTCTCAGTCGTTGGAATATAATATAGCAGAATTAAATGGGTGTGCTTCTGGAATGCATTCTTTTTGAAAGACTGGGATTGCGTTGAGAAATTTTGCATGCAGCTGAATTGGTGTTGGACTCCAACTGAGTTGTTTGTGGACTGAATACCTTCCTTATTCTGTCCTCTCGAGTTGCATTAGATTGCTAACCTACTACTGAATAATAGGTCGAGATAGCAAGCATTTCTTTATGAAATAGAATGCTGCCTTTAGCTTTTTTTATATAACATTATTTGCTGTCACCTAAGTACATTCCCTTTTCTCTTTTTCAGGAGAGGAAAGAAGCACAGCATGATCCTGCGTACGCAGCTCTCTGTCAGAGTCCATGCTTGTATTGGTAAGTCAAATACTTGCCTAGTAATGAGGTGGTGAGTGAGCTTCAACTGAAGAACAGTGAAAATGAAACTTGTTTGGTTGGTTATACCTGAGATATATCTGCCTTGTACTGATTTGAATATATACATGTTAAAACCATATTTAAAGAGTTTAGTTCAAGCCGAGTGTTAGTGACTCCTCGGCTGCATGTACACAGAACTTGATTGTGATTAAAAAACTGAAAGTATAGAGAACTCCAAAATAAACAGTGGCAACATATCATGCAATGGCTAAGTCCCATCACTATATTTAAACAAAATCCTTCATTTTAAAAAGTGATCCTATCGTACCTAATGATCCACGAGGCAAAACGGAACTTTTTGACTACAACTTCAGTTTATTCTGCTGTACATTGAGTTAAATCTTTGCAGCTTGCTCCATTCATAGCATTCAAGCACAGAAGTTAATACCAATACTTGACTAGCTGGAGGCTTACAGCTAACTAGGCAGAAATGAGTGCCCAGTGTAGTACTGTTGACTTTGGCACTTCTAGAATACAGCTCATTGTTTCAAGTGAGGGAAGATTGCTTCTACGTCACAGCCTGTGCCTTTTCGGGTCACCTTAGCATTGCATTTGCATTCCTGAGTTTACATATAAAAATGTAGCTTAGACAACCAGAATGGGAATAGTGAAGCTTCTCTGAAAATTCTGAAAAGGACACAGGAGAACATGCAAGAAATACTTGTCATACGCTAAGGGAGTGATCAGTCCCAAAAAAACTGAATGGAAGGTGCTCAAGTGCAGAATCCCTTGAGGTGAATATAACTTGCCAAACTAGAAGTTTGGCAGAATGTTATTTTCAGGTAAAGGAAATAAATTAGAGGCACTAGACATTGTTAGTGCAGTCTCAATCAATGGGTGGGAATCAGAAAGCTTTCCAATCAGGTCTGCTCACTCTGTGTGTTATATAGAGCCATTTGCTGATTCCATCAGGAAGGATGCAGGCCTAGGAGGGGTGCCTAATTCCTGGCAGTTAAGGCCTCCCTGTACGTAGACAACATTGTGGCTTTCTGCTCTGATCTGTCAGTGCACAAACTCCTGTGCATCTGTGACCAGTTTGAACAGGCCACAGGAGCTAAGGTACATCTAGGCAAGAGCGAGGCCATGCTCTCTCAAAACTGGGCCGACCAATCCTCTATCCTCTTCACCACCGTTAGGACAGATCACCTGAATGTTAGGTATTTAGTTCGGAGGGGCTTAGGCAGGTGCCAAGTCTTGGGAGGAGCATGTCACTGAAGTGAGGCAGAAACTGGACAGATGGGAGCACTGGTCACTCTCCATTGTGGGAAGTTTTTTTTTAAAAAAAAAAGCTGGTCATCAAGTGAGTAGTACACTCAATGTTGTACGTGTCACGGGCCTGGCCTATAGCCACTTCAGTCACCAGGGCCATCTTCCACTTCTTGTGCAGATCAAAGATGGACTGTATCTGAAGGGACACAATATATAAAGATCTAAACAAAAGTGGGGTGGGGAATGCTACCTTCACCCTGATGGCCATCTTCGTGTGTGGCTGCATCAAGCTGTGTGCATCCCTGGTATGCAAATACCAAGTGCCACTGCGTACTGAGGTTCTACCTGTCCCCTGTGTTGCAAAGGATGGGCCCGGCCTCACTGCCGCAGGACACTCCAAGTAGTTGGACCGTTCCATATCACCTGTCCTTCTTGGTGAAATTTGTGAAGAGAAACGCATTTTGACCACCAGTCCATTAGGAAGTGGTCAGCACGTAGTGTCCTCGAGACCCTTTGGGGAAAGGAGAGGGTGGATCCTGTCGAGTGGTTCCCTGGGCAGACTGTCGAAGTCATTTGGCAGAATGCCTCATCGCCAGAACTTTCCAACAAGCACCCAGACGTCGCTTGGCTGGTGATGAGAGGGGTACTGCCTGTGAACTCCTTTATGCATGCCTGGACTCTCTGCGTCACGCATGATGCCGTTGAAGCAGCTGTGGAGGGGATTAGACTGTCTCACACCACCTTCTGGAATGTGCCTATGCAAAGGAAGAGAGGAATGCAGTAGTGTTTGACTAGGCTTGTACCAAGCAGCTCCATGACATGGGACGCCATGCTCCTATGGTCTGTTCCCCGGGATGCGCACAGACTAACATCACACATGCCTGGAGGACCATCAGCTTGTTGAATGACGCTATTTGGTCTGCCTGAAACCTGTTGGCCTTCCAGCTGAAGGAGTTTACCCTGATTGAGTGTTGCAGACTGGCATATTCCAAGGCCCAGGGCTAAGTGCTGAGGGACGCACTGAAGCTTTGGGGCAGCTGCCGCCAAGGTGTGGTGGGGAAACACCACTGTGTAAGGTCTCTCTGAAGTATAACAGGGCTCCGTTCAGTAATTGGGTCCCACCGACACCTCCGCTAAATGCCAAGAGGTTGACCGTAAACAGAATTGTGAACATTAATGACTCTATCTGTTCTTGGAAAGTGTAAACAGTGTACATCTGAACAGCTTCACTAACTGTACATGTACCAAAGATTTCTTTTGATGAATAAAGTATATTTTTGAAATTTAAAAAAAAAAATTGGTGGTACTAGAACCAGTTGAAGGTTTCCTTATTTTAAAAAGAGAACTTGATACGTTGCAACCATCAGTTTTTATTTAGGCCAAGTGTGTATGGGAGCCTGGATCTGGGAGGTCCATTAGTTTCTGAGAACTACCTGGGACTTGGGGTTGAAGGTTCCCTGATGTGCTGATCCCTCGTCTAAGCAGAAGGTCTTGTGATTCCTGGTCTTGTCCTGCCACTGACCTGCAACACCTTTTCAAAGTTTGTAATGTACATCTTGTAAACGTGCTTTCAATTGATCTACTTTCATAGCTGCTGTATAGAAAAATTAGACTGTGTCCTTGGATAGTTATTGGAGCGTGCCTTAACTAATTGATTTTGGTGCCATAGAAGGTACAGAGGGAAGATCAGTAATGTATTGAGAGATGGATAGAAATCTGACCATTCTGGACGTTCCTGTCAAGTCAAGGTGAAGGTTTGGGTGGTACAAGGGTGAATGTGTGAGTAATATAGTTTCTGGCCCACTGCTGAGTTCCTAGACGTCAATGAGCAACAACTCCGAATCACAATGTGTGCTAGTGTAAAAAGAGGCCGTTCAGTCCATTGTGTCTACATGACCCTTCTGCCTTTTCCTATCCTTTTCTGTTCAAATAATCATCTCATGCCCTCTGAATGAACCTTCTCCAACATATTTCTAGGCAGTGCATTCCAAACTCTAATTACTGTGTGAAAGTTGTTCGTTCTTGCATAATGTTATCTGCTTTTGCAAATAACTTAAATCTGTGCCCTCTATTTTGAAGCTTTTCACAAGTGGGAGTTATTTCTTCTGACCCACTCTGTCCAGACTCCTCAGATTTTGAAAATTTCTATCAAACTTCTCTCTTCCCCCAAGAAAAACCATCACAATTTCTCCAGTGAATCTTGGTAACTGAAGTTTTACATTCCTCAAACTATTCTTTTTTTCTTTTTGCAAGTTTTATTTTTGAGTGCTTCACATCCATGTTGAAGTGTGGTGCACGAAACTGAATTCCACCAATGGTCTTATTATAAGTTCAGTATAAGCTCCATGATCTTGTACTCAGTGCCCCTATGAATAAAGTCTAGAATACTGTATGTTTCATTTAACTACTTTCTCTCTCCAGCTATCCTGTCACCTTTTCAGTGACTTGCACCTCTTCTCCAATCTTGAGTCTTTCTCTATTTTGTGCATTTTGTTTAAACTTTTCTGAAAAAAATTGTTGAGCTTTGGATATGAGTTGAAATTAATGTTTGGAAGTTTACATCTGATTTGAAACCTTGAAACTTTAAGGCCTGCATTAACTCCAGGGACAAACTTTGCTCTGTTTTAGGCCTCCTAACCAAGTTGAGAACTTTCAAGACCATTTTTTATAAATCCAAATCTGCTTGCAAGCTTCTAGGATTTGCAAACATGAAGGTATAAATTATGTAACTAAGGCGTCTTATTTTATGCAGCTTGACATTTCAATTGTCACTTGTTAAATATTGTGCACTAAAATATTTCTGTATATTTTGTGGTATGATTACCGATTCCTAGATAGCATTTCACACCAGTGACAGCGCTCCTGTTGGAGTAAGTCACATTGGACTATTGCAGATGAGATAATCAAGTCGAGGGCAAAGCAAAATTACTGCATGGTCGTTGCTTGGTTGAACAAAAAGTGAAATAATAATTTTAAAATGAGCTGAGTTTTCAAGGCTGTGTTTAATAAAATGGTGCATTATATCAATGGGCTTGATGTCTGCTCATGTTTTAAGCTTCAAGCCTGACTTGACATTTGCATATATGCCACCCCGTAAAATGTTCCTTTTTCTTTGTGCATTGTCATTATCCTTCACCTACAGAAATCTCACTCAGGGAGTAGATAGAAGCCTGGTCTTTGAATATTTACCAAGTTCTTCACTGAACAAATCAAGCCTGATCTGATGGGTGTCTTATGTCAAAGGACATGTTAAATGGCAGTTAGCTTAGGGAGGTCTCTTATCTTCTGAACTATTCCTTGGGTCAACCATGAGGTCAACTTGGAAACCAATGAGTAAAAGCACTGGGTGAATTTTCATCCACAAATAATACCAATTTTTCTGAAGGACAGGAACAATAAAGGTTTTGCATTATTTCCCTCTTGCCTGACTTGCCATGTTCCTTGTTTTCAACTCCCTACTCAATTATCTGAGGTGAAGATGTCCCAAATCTCTGCTCAATCTTATTAACGTAAGCTCTAACATAAAATCTATCTTCTTCTGCATTCCTGTGATTTGTACAGCTCATTGCAGCTGTGTAATTTATCATTAGAACTGTCATCATCTAATCCAAGGGACTCCAGATAAATTTATGCTTCAGTTTTTTTTTTATAAACCAAAAGTGAATCTTCAAATGATTGGTAATTCCCTGTAACTGCAGTGATCAATGACTTGCCCCAGATTCTCAGCTTCCTGCTGTGAACCAGTACTGTTCTGTATCTATGCTGAAAATGTGTTGCTGGAAAAGCGCAGCAGGTCAGGCAGCATCCAAGGAACAGGAGAATCGACGTTTCTGGCATAAGCCCTTCTTCAGGAATCTCTGACCAACTGCAGGATGTGCCCAAGTGCAGTCTAGCAATAACTCCCACTTTCCAGCTTCACCTTCATGTCTCCAGTCCCATCGGAACGTGTTTTTTAATGATGTGACTTGAATAAATGCACTGAAAAAAGAATGTAGGTTTCCACAGTGACAGGCATTGATGTGTCACTGGCTAAACATTGGAATTACTAGGATTAGCTTTAGTTGCAGTTTAGTTTTGCTTGTTTATCCAGGCTGCAGCTTAATGAATCTTCTGTCAGTCAGATCCATGTTCTTTTGATTTTCTGATCAGAGATCAGTGTGTTTGCCCTGAGGAATTTGTACAAATTGAAAGTATATTTTTAACTGATGTAATGAAGTATAATGTATTAAAGGTGACTATGTTCCTGCTTTTGCCTGCAGCTGTGTAGGAAAAGTATCTAGGAACTAATTCTATTGCAAGAAAGGGGAAAATTATAATCAGATAATCATCTTGTAAAATGAGCAAAGCTTAAGATGTGACAGATTTTTAATCTTCAGAATTCCTATAGATAAAAATGCACTCTGATTTGAAAACGCTTTACTGACTTCAATGACTGATGACCCCCTATCTCATTGAACTTTGTTCAGTGCATTATAAGGAACTGGTCCATTTAAAAAATATTTGATATTTTGAACAAAGTGTACAGCAGACTTCTACTCTAACTTTGGTATCTTGTCAAAGTGGAATGGAAGAGTTTCATGTGCTGGACACTTTGGATTGGCCTTGCTAAATTATCTGTACTGTCCAGGGGTGTGCAGGCTGGGTGGCTTAGCCATGGGAAATCAGGGTTACAAGGATAGGTAGGAAGTGGGAATGTTTGGGATGCTCTTTGAAGGGTTGGTGTCGACTTGATGGGCCAAATGGCCTGGATGCACACTGTTAAGATGTATTATTGATACATATTTTTAAACATGTTAATCTTCAGCATGGATGCTGACTCCTTTTTTAATAAAAGGGCAAAGTCTACAGTCTCAAAATTGTTAGCATTTCTCTATTTTTATTCTTGTTCTCTTTCTGAATTATTGATGTGGAATGCAGCTCCCAGAAGTTAATGACAAATCTTGGTGTTTATCCTCATCACCAGAACTTGCACCAAAGCCTCTAGGTATGTCACATTTGGCAGTGAACTTGGCAGCTAACTATACAAGATAATCCTGCCTGATTTATTTTGCCCACATAACATGTGCCTGTTAAAATAAAGTGCCCATTAGTGACAAGCACTACAAAATGTCTGCCTCTAGGTGTAAGAAGACTTTTTTTTCCCAGAAGAATTTTTTTCCATGCAACCTCCATGGTGACCTTTTTTTCTTTTTTTTTGTGAACAATGTTTTATCTTTTTTTTTCAAAAACGTGGCATCAGTCTCCATATAAAATCTATATATCATTCCACTCATTTTAAGCATTGAGAAGTAATGTAACCAAATGTATCTGCATCATAATTCTGTCATTGATGGTGCGCCGTGCTGAAAGTCGTGAATCAAGTTACTAGCAGTATTTTATATGTTGCCCATCAGAAATAATGAATTTTGAACAGAAAATCGCTCCAGCACTCAAGTGGGAACATGTGGATGCTGTTAGCAGTTCAGTTTGACAGGAATCTGACTTTAATTTTTTTTAAGTACCTGGAGGATTTGTGAGGAGGTCTGCTGCTGTGTTTAAGCCTAAGCTGGAAAAGAAAAGAGAGGAGTGGGGGTTACCTTTGGATTATTGTGTTCCTTCAGATGTCTGGCAGAAATGATTGGTTGGAAAGATATTGTGATCAAAACCGTTCCTGTATTCACTTCACACAACATCAATATCCACTCTCTTTTAAATACAAGCTATTGTTCTCAACTGGCCTTTGCCTGTTGGGCTTCTTTTGAAGAGCCAGATGCAAGCCTACACCTCTGGAAGAATTAGGTACTGGGGATCAAGAAGGTGACTGTTCAACATGTGGTAAATGACTTAACACAAGTGGCAGAGATTGGGCCATTGGGGAGGGATAATCGTAACCAGGGTTGGCCTGCTTCAGACTGTGTAGACAACTTTTTTGCTTGGTATAGCCAGTAGTGAAACACTGCTGTCTGAATCTCCTATTGGATGTGTGCGTTGCAGCTAATGGCTCCTATTCATAATTCAGCTCTCCTCCAAAATGACAGCTTGCTATTCTGCAATTGAAGATGTGATTTTTGTTTGTGAAATGAGTAGGTTGCTTATGTTTTTTTTATGATTATGTCTGTGCCAATTATTGCTTCTAAACTTGCAACACTTTTCTGAGACCAAAAAATCTAATGTAGTCCCTTTCTTTTTAATTTGGTGCCAGCGAGTTGGAAATTGAGGTTTTTTTTGGTAACAATAGTCCATTCATAGCTTTGTCATAACATTAGGTTATGGACACTTTAGTGAAGGAACAGTTAAAAATCATGGTTGGAAAATGGGGATCCTCACCTGAATTCTCAAACTAAGCTACTGGGGGCAAGCTCTGTGGTGAGCATTTGTAAATCTAATCATTGTAATGTACTGTAATGTTGAAGTAATGGCTGGTATTTGTTTCATTTTAAAAACTCAGAAGAATCCTGCCAAGCCTACAAGGCACTTCTGAATTATAAGGACTCCAATCCCAAAGTTTCTGCACATCGGTAGTCATACCAACGTGGCTGTGAATGTGACTTCATTCTGCCCTTCCCTGCCTTTTATGTTCACGTTTTTCAAGTATTTGTCCATTTTCTGCTTTTGGGAATACATGACTTTCTGACTGATCTATTGGCATAGTTATTGAGTTTGCTGATTGATCCAGTCTTTAATAAGCATAAAGTTCCATACAGAAACACTCACTATCCCCAGAAAATGCTCAAATATTAGTTGGTTGTGTGGTTTCCAATTTTTTTGGGTTGGGGGACAAGTCATCCTCAAATTACTTTAAATCTCTTCTGAACATGTAACCAAGTGACTAAAAATACATTTATTTGTAAATCCTAGTAACATTATGATTTCAAAAAAGAAAACAAACCTTTTTTTTTAATTTCCATGTTTTTTTTTTATGTGGGAAGTTCAAATTGAAGAGCAAAATTCTTGTACCTTGATTGAAGTTTATCTATTGCCTAAAATAATAGCTCTGATTGCATGGCTTGCTCCAGTTTCCTTAAACATTTTGGAGGGAAAATGTAAATAAATGTTCAGTCTGACAGTGAAGGGACTTGATTAACAGTCAACTGCTCTTAATGTACTGCTTACATACCGGTAAATGCTGTAAACAGCAGATGCTCAGACATGTGATTGAAAGATCTTCAGTACTGGGCTAAAAATATCCAGCTGGAGCCTAGGCTTTGGAGAGGCTAAAGCCTTCTGTGGGAATCTTTATAATTTTCTGAAGGAAGTCCTTAAACAATTCTGTGAAATTCAACTTTGTTATAAAGCGTTTGTTCAAGGGCAATGTATGTGTCATTGGCTGGGCCAGTATTTAATGCCCATTCCTAGCTGCCCTTTTAAAGGTGGGCAGTGAGCCGCATCCCTGAATAGTTGTGGTCTATTTGCATTTGTCAGTAAGAGGCGTTTCGAGACGTCTGACCCAGTGACACTGAAGGAATGCCAATACGTTGCCAAGTCAGGATGGTGTATGGCTTGGAAGACAACTTTTGCCGATGGTGGTGTTCCTTGTATCTGCTATCCTCTTTCCTTCTAAATGGAGTTAGTCATGGGTATGGGAGGTGCTGTCCCATGAGCCTTGGGGAATTTCTGCATTGCATCTTGTAGATTGTAGCAGCCCAAGTGTACAGTGTGTCAGTGGTGCAGGGACTGGATGTTTTGTGGATATGATGTCAATGAAGCAAGCTGGATGGTTTTATTTGGAGCTGCATTTACCCAAATTGGCAAGGAGGATTCCATCACACACACAGGTTGGGTTTTTGTAGATGGGCAGGCTTTAGGGAGCCTAGAGATTAGTCATAGAGATGTACAGCATGGAAACAGACCCTTTGGCCCAATTTGTCCATGCCAACCAGATATCCCAACCCAATCTAGTCTCCCCTGCCAGCACCCGGCCCATATCCCTCCAAACCCTTCCGATTCATATACCTATCCAGATGCCTTACAAATGCTGCAATTGCACCAGCCTCCACCACCACTTTCCCTGGCAGCCCACTCTGCGCCCGTATTAGTCACTGCAAAATTCAGAGTTCCTGACCTGCTTTGGTCACGGTACATGTATGGCTAGTCCAGTTGAGTTTCTGGTCAATCGCAGGATGTTGGTAGTGGGGGAATTCCATAATAGTAATGCCGTTGAATTTCAAGGAGTGATGGTTAGATTCTCCCTTATTGAAAATAGTCATTGCCTGGCATGAATGTTCCTTGCCCCTTGTAAGCTCAAACCTGGATATTGTCCAAGTCTTGCTGTATTTGGACAGACTGCTTCAGTATATCGGTCATCACAAATGGTGCTGAACACTGTAACAATCAGTTAATGTCTCCATTTCTGACATTATGATGGAGCGGAGGTCATTGAGGCAGCTGAAAATGGTTGGGTCAGTATCACAACCCTGAAGAACATCTGCAGAGTTATCTTGGAGTTTAAATGACTAAACTCCAACAACCACAACCGCCATTTTTTTTTGTGACAGGTCTGACTCCGAGCAAAGAGGTTCCCCTTGGACTCAAGGATTCCATTTTTGCTGGGTTTCCTTGATGACACCCATTGATCATATGCAGCCTCAATATAAAGGGCAGCCACCATCTCCTTTGCAATTTAACTTTTTGTTATTCTTTTCCCCTGTCCAAGTTTTAATGAAAGCTATAGCGAGATCAGGAGTTGTGGCCCTGGCAGAGTCCAAAATGAGCATCAGTGAGCAGGTTATTGCTCAGCAAAGGCTGCTGATAACACCTACCATCACTTTCCTGATGGAGTAGGCTGGGATGGCAATTAGCCAGGTTGGATTTGTCCTCCTTTGTGTACAGGGTGAACTTGGGCAATTTTCCATACTGGTGGGTAGATTTCAGTGCTGCTATACTGGTAGAGCAAGTACCGTGTGCAAGCTAGGATATTGTCAGGGCCCATGGCCTTTGCAGTATCCAGTGCCTCCAACCATTTCCTTGACATCTTGTGGGTTGAATTGAATTGGCTGAAGACTTAGCATCTGTGATGCTGAGAACCCCTGGAAGGAAACAGATGGAGCATTTACTTAGCACTTATTTCCAAAAGTAAATACTTCAGCCTTGTCTTTTGCACTGATGTGCTGTGCTCCCCATCATTTAAGGTTGGGACTACTACCAATCTGACTGACTGGATGTGGCAGAACAGCAGACTTGGATCTGATCCACTGGCTGGTTATGGAATTGCTTGGCATGCAAATAGTCCCGTTTGTAGCCTCCAGTTTATGCCTGTTTTTTTTTTTAAGCTATGCCTAGTGCATGGCTTCTTACACTTTTTTCTCTCAGGGTTGATCCCCTGATGTGATGATAATTGGAGAGTAGAGAAATATCTTGGACCACGAGGTTGCAGATTATGTTGGAGTAGAACTTGGCTATTATTACAACCCTGGTTTTAAATATTTTAAAAATAATGAAGAAAATGAATTGTAGCTTTAAAAATGGATTTGGATGAAGGGTGGTACATTTGCTGTCTGGATTGATCTAGTAGTCAGAGTCTAGAACTACTGAGCCACGGACTTTCTTGTTAATGGGAAATTTGTATTAAAAACATGACCAGCTAGGTGTTACCAGATGTGGATGGCATTTCACATAAAACTCCATGCTGCATGTTTTCTCCAGAAGAAAAGCAACTTTCAACATGTGGTTTATAATATTGTGTTCTGTTTATTCTCTGAACTAGGATTTGTTTAGTAATGTTTGCTTTTAATTCAAAATGTGACCTATACTTCATACAACTTCTATCAATGAAATCAATCTCTCAAAATGACTATGCACCAGTAAACTACCCAAACCAAAGTTTTTTTTGAACATTTTAACCTAAGGGTTGTTCAGTTAACTTTAAATATCAATGACTGTTTTCACAATGTTTCTGTTGGCTAATACAATTACACTATCTAAAATTTGACTCAGACTTGCACTACACTTTTCAAAATTATAAGACAAGGAACACATTTATCTAATTTGATAAAAGTGCATGCTTTGTTTCACATGATCTAAAAATCATTTTTATACTGGCATATTGGATGACCACAAGATGGTTAAACTTTCTTTAATATATTTCAATTTAACAGGTGCTTGATACCAAATTTGAAAGCATTTTTAAATGCCATTGTCGCTTGCGTCTGGAGAATTAACATATTGAAATAGACAGTGAAATTATTTGTTTGAGTAAATCTCTTTGTAACCAGCCTCCAATTGTAACATAAAGGCTGTAAGCTGGCTGTGTTTCTCTCATGGTCCAGGGTAAACCAGGTTGGAGGAAACTAAAGAACAATCTGACCCAGCAGTCTTACTGCACTGAAAACATAGAACAGTTGAGCCTTTAAGCAGATAATGATGATTCTCAGTAAGATGACAGCCAGCTGTCAGGGAAATTCTCCTATACTCTGGCGATTTTAGTCTGTAGTTGCATTCCCAGACCTGTACACCTGAGATTCTCCTCCTACCCACACCTTGGACATATTATGGGGCAGGCTGATCTGGAAGCTGAAATCTGAGCTATGAGCCATGTTAAGTCCACTCACTTTCATCTGTGAAAGACTGATCAAAGCATTTCAAGGCACACCTGTCCTTTCGAAGGTCTAATGTGCAGGGTTGAAAACACAGACGTATATAGTGAAAGATGGCTATGGTAAAACGAGGGATTAGTTCAGCAAAGCAAGATGACTAGTTTTATTATAGCTCCTTGTCTCATGTGGTTTAGCTTTTCCTATAATAGTTAACTTGAGTGCTGATTATTTCCATGTGAACTATTTTGTGTTAATGTGCTGCATCCAGTAGTGAAGGTAAAACTGAAACAGTTACACCATAACACAGGAATAGCATGAAGGGTGGGTGCTAGTTTATGGACTCAAACTGTGACATTTGTTTCTTCCCTTTTTTAGTTACCTTTTTCTAATTTAAAAAGAGGTTATTAGCCTGTTAAAATGCCATTATACACAAACAAGACTACTCTTGTCTGCCAGACCTGGAGATGACTGTTTAACATCTGACTTTGGTCTATTTTAATGAAGTGCTTAAAATGGTATTCTCATCTGTAGCTTTAACGGGGTTATACACTCATTTAAACTATTGAATAGTCATTTCTATGTAATTTTTGTACCGTTTGATCTTTTGTTTTAATCGGAACCTTATAATAACATATATCTATGTTCCAGAGACTGAACTGATCCAAATAGATTGACAGCATTTGTGATTCTGCCACCAAAATCAAAATTGAGGGGCAGGTCATGCCTCACAAACCTTATAGAGTTCTTTGAGGATGTGACGAGAAAAGTTGATGAGGATCGAGCTGTGGATGTGGTGTATATGGACTTCAGCAAAGCATTTGATAAGGTTCCCCATAGGCTCATTCAGAAGGTCAGGAGGAATGGGATACAGGGGAACTTAGCTGTCTGGATACAGAATTGGCTGGCCAACAGAAGACAGCGAGTGGTAGTAGAAGGAAAATATTCTGCCTGGAAGTCTGTGGTGAGTGGTGTTCCACAGGGCTCTGTCCTTGGGCCTCTATTGTTTGTAATTTTTATTAATGACTTGGATGAGTGGATTGAAGGATGGGTCAGCGTGCAGGTACATAGATCCCTTAAAATGGCCACCCAAGTGGACAGGGTTGTTAAGGAAGCAAATGGTGTTTTGGCTTTCATTAACAGGGGCAGTTTAAGAGTCGTGAGATCTTGTTGCAGCTCTATAAAACTTTGGTTAGACCGCACTTGGAATACTGCGTCCAGTTCTGGAAAGATGTGGATGCTTTGGAGAGGGTTCAGAGGAGGTTTACCAGGATGCTGCCTGGACTGGAGGGCTTATCTTATGAAGAGAGGTTGACTGAGCTCAGACTTTTTTCATTGGAGAAAAGGAGGAGAGAGGACCTAATTGAGGCATACAAGATAATGAGAGGCATAGATAGTCTCTGGCTATCGACTCTATTTCCCAGGGCAGAAATTACTAACATGAGGGGTCATAGTTTTAAGCTGGTTGGAGGAAAGTATAGAGGGGATGTCAGAGGCGGGTTCTTTACACAGTTGTGAGAGCATGGAATGCGTTGCCAGCAGCAGTTGTGGGAGCAAGGTCACTGGGGACATTTAAGAGACTACTGGACGTGCATATGGTCACAGAAATTTGAAGGTGCATACATGAGGATCAGTGGTCAGCACAACATCGTGGGCTGAAGGGCCTGTTCTGTTCTGTGCTGTACTGTTCTATGTTCAAAATCACCAATTCCTTTCTCCCTTGCACTTTGCTAGCTTTTGCGTACTGCCCAAGAGCAGAGTAGGCCATTTGGTCCCTCAGGCCTGCTCACTGTTCAATAAAATCATGGTTAAATGATTTTGTTGCCTCAACTCCTTCCCCTGTCCTGCCTACGCTGTATAATTTAGGGCCTTGGCAAACAAGACTATTAAACTACATTTTGGCAATTCCAAGAATATTCAATTCTCCTGCACTTCCTTTGTGGAAGAGAATTCCATAGACTTATGACAAGAGTTTTTTAAAAGAAAATCTCAACCTTAAATAGTGGGCCAGTTTTATCCCCTCATTCTGGTGTCTCCCACAAGGGGAAACATCATTTCAGTATTTTCCCCGAAGTGATTGTAATGAGTTCAGCCAAATGGACCTCATGGATTGAGTTCCCTGATTGGACCAAATTAACATCTCCAATCAGGGAGCCCAGGCTGACACGAGAACCGGAGTGTCTGCCGCCATGTTAATTCTGAGGAAGCTGGATCAGCATCAAGGATGCTCCACATGTAAATGAAGGGTGGCTTGGTGTCATGATACTGGCCTCTCTGGAGTTATTTCCCCCTTGCCCTTTTAAAGCCCCCTCAGAATGGCTTCTGTGTCTTCAGTATGCAACTTAGCCCTTTTCCTCAACTGTTTAGTTTGCGATGGCAATTTCCACAAAAGGCCCATTCACTTTTTGTTTTCTTTTAAGGTGAAGCAAAGTCTCTTGAATTCCCAATTGATTTTCAATTCTGTTTGTCAGTCAGTCCTAGTTTTGGTGTGCATGAGTACCTCTTTACGAACCCCAGTAATGTGGGCTTGTCATTCATGGTTAATGGGAAAGCTTCAGACATGGAGAAGGCATATATTTATGCAAAGATGACTGGTAGGTCAGATTGGTCATAATAGAAAGTGTGGCAGAGAAATTAGGAGTAGAAGCTAGCTAGAAAAGATATAGAGCAAGAGTTACTGTTGTTTAAAAGGGCTGAGTGAATAAAGGGGGAAGTTGATCAAATTTGGTGTTAAGCACCTGTTAACTTTCTTTATATATTTGCATTTAAACAATTTTGTGGTCACCCAATACTCTAGTATCAAAATGGCATTTAGAGCATGTTGAACAAAGTATGCACCTTCACATTAGACAGAAAGAGGAAGGGAGCCAAAAGTAGTAAAAGGGAAATGTGAAAACATTGGAGCCAACTTCTATAGAGGATGCAAAACAAAATCCCAGTAAAAGCTGTAAACCAGGAGTTGGGGCAAGAGGAATTGGTAAAGATTTTAAAACACGAGAGACATGGAACTAGGCAAACTGGAGCTGTGGGCTGTAGTCTTTGGATCCAAGTGGACTTCATCTTAGGATCTTAAGAGAACTTTCTAATGAGTTAGTGGATGCATTGGTGTTTAATTTTCCAAAATTCCCACGATTCCAGAAAAGTTCCATTGATTTGGAAGTAGCAAATGTCGTCCACATTGTGGACATGAGGTCAAAAACTGGATTGGCTATTGGTCAGTTAATTTGGTGTCTGTCAGAGTGTTTATCATGTCTAATGGTGAATTATTTATTTTATTTAGAAAAACGTGATGGATACGAATCAGCATAGTATTATCAAGTGCAATCATGTTTTAACTAATTTATTGGAGTACCTTTTTGAAGGAGTGACATGCATTACAGACATGTGGAGCTGCCAGTGTTGGATTGGGATGGAAAAGTCAAAATCGCATGACACTGGGTTATAGTCCAATAGGTTTATTTGAAACCTCAAGCTTTCAGAACCCCACCCCTTCCTCGGGCAGCTACATGAGGCAAGAGTGGGGACTCCGAAAGCTTGCGGTTTCAACTAAACCTGTTGTACTGTAATTCAGTGTCATTGTGGATAAAGAGGAACCTCTGGATATATTGCATTTGGATTTCCAGAAGCCAGTGATTTTATGATTGTGCTGTGCCTGCATGCTAACTTTTTTGTAACTCCTGAACTAGAACGTCGCATCTCTGAATTCTGCAGTCGTTCTTTGTCCAAGTTATAGTCTGCTTTTTCACCCTTCCTGACAAAGCGAACAACTTTGTGCTAGACCCCATTTGCTAATGTTTTTGCTGGTTCACTCAGCCTAGCCCTATCTGTTTGCAATTTCTGTGCGTTCTTCACAAGAATATGTTACCTTATTTATCTTTGTGGTGTCAGCCAATTTTAATTTTAGTTTCAGTTCCTTGGCTCCCATCACCTCAGTCTCTATTGTGAATTGAGAAATGTCGAGGTCTCTGGTAGGATATGACTTGAGTTCTGCAATCCAAGACCTAGTGTTGTCTGCAGCTAGCATTTTGGACTCTTGGAGGCTGTTGCTGTGGAGAACATTTGTCTAATCTGATGTCTGTCTAGCCTGTTGCCTACCATTGCTACACTTCCTTCACTTGAATTGCATCATGCGCCTTGATAACATGACCAAAGTGTCCCCTTTTTTTTGTTTTTGAAGCTCCTGTTGCAAGTATCATATAGCTGTTTGAATAAGGTCAAAGGCTTGTCAGTTTCTCCAGAGTTCCCCATTTCTACCTAACTTTGAACCAGTGTTTGCGCTAGTTGTACTTGAATATCAGGCACATCGTTGTTTCTGCCATAACTTGTCAAAATCTATTGCTTCGTTGTGATTGATTTACTTTTGTATACGGTGGTTTGTTAGATGAGCACTCTTTCCTGTGGATAGGACTGGTAACAATGTTTTTAATGCTCACCTGGTCAAGGTAAAAGTATTGGATTGGGCCAGAATCTTTTATTCTGTAAGTTGTGCAGCTGTCTTTTTTTATTAAAATATCTGCCTGAGCTTAATGCAGACAGGAGCTTGATCTCCTTTGGTTTTGTCCTGAAGAGCAAGCATAATTATACAGTGCCATTGACTGAGTTTGGAATTTACATGGTGTAACAGTATGAGAAGCATGTAATCAGAGACTACATGGACACTGAAGTGCTGTTCTATCAAATCTTCAGGATTCAAAAGCACTGATCAAAGAGGAGATTGACATCCTGTAAAGACTGTTAAAATATAGATGCAGAGAAATGTGCCTGGGAATGTTGCAAGCAATGTTTAGTGGATTAAGTGGCAGTTCAAGGCTTTGCACCTGATCATTTGCTCACTCAGCTCATTCAGTCATAACCGAGGAACCTCGATTATCCAAACAAGATGGGTGGGCACTATTTCTTTTTGATAATTGATTATTCGGATAATCTGTTTTACCTGAAACAAGGGAAGCCATGCTGATCTAATAATGTGCTGTACCTGAGAATTTATTTAAATCTATAATTTTAATGTATTGACGGCAAGAGGATGCATTTCACATGACGAATAAAATAAAGCAATGGTAATATGGGAAAACATTTTTAAAATGCAGCAGTAGTTACCATTTGGCATGAAATGGTGAATACAATATTAAACAAGGTCTCAAGTAGCTTCTGCAATGGCAACAGCATTTGTCAGTATCCAGGAATGCAGTCTCTTGATAGAAAGACTGAAATGCTGCCTCATGCATACATTTACATTCTCGACTGTTTTTTAATATATGGCCGGTAAAGTGACAGGAATACCTGTACAGTAATGTAAAACACTCTTGCAAAGGGCTGTGTAACAGTCCTTACCTAGAAAGTGTCCAGTTGCTAATGCTTGGGCTGATTTGTGTGTTTCTTTGTTTTTGCCAGCATTGTCACATGTTCTTCAGTTCAGATAAATCGAATACACTTACCTCCTTGATGTAACATTATTGCAGGACCTTGAAATCCTTTTCGGGTAATCTGAAATTCGGATAATCGAGGTTCCTCTGTATGGAATTCATCTCCATCCTATTTGTAGATGAGTCTGTTTTGTGAATTCACGTACGTTGGTTAGCCGAGGTTCAGGTTAAAATAAAAGTTTGTTCTTCAATAGATACTGCACCCAGCTTTGTCTTATTCCACTCCAGAATACTCATAGCGATCCAGTTCCAATGCTGCATGATTGTAAAGAGGGATTTCATTAGCTGCAGGGAAAACTTGCTGCTTATGCATTTGGTCAGCTTGAAGCTTGTGATTATAAGATCACATTGCATTACTGCATCATATTTCATACCCATAGTTATAAACTTGAAAGCCAGGTGATCTCATGATACGTACAATTTCAGTATTGATCATGCCAGTTTCCATTTCAAGTGACTGCAGGTACAGAAAAACAAAACTGAAGACTACTTGAGAAATTGCCCTTCCTTTAAGTGGATATGATGGTGATAGTGTGTTCTCTTTTAAACTCACTTTGGTTATGTAAATTACAAAGATCATGCAATGAATATCATTTCTAACTAAAAGAAAAGTCTGTCATTTGTGTACCATTGTTCACAACTTCAGGATATCTTGAATGCTTGACTGCCCATTAACAACATTGAAGTCTAATGATCATTACAATGGAAGATCTGATCCGGAGGTGGACAGGAGGGATCTGTGGATAGGTTTCACTCTCTTCCATGAAGAATCACCAAGCAGGAGAGTTGTCTACTTATGCAGTTGGACACTGGTAGAACAAGCTACGTGTGAAGAGAGAATTCAGGGATGCTTATGTGGCTTTATGTAGCAAAAAGGGGATACTTTGTGGTACAAGTTTCCCCCTTGTGGGTGGATCTTCCTTGATCCTTGTTTGAAAATGGATTTTGTAGCATTTCGGAACCATCCTCTTCAAAATGACAATCTTGCAATGATTAGTATTTGATCATTCCTTCCAGTTGACCTGCACAACACACTGTCTCTCCCAAGTCCTAAATACTCCTAGGCAAGTTTGTACTTAGAAGAAGGAGTTTGATTTATAAGTTCTTAAATAATCAATGTGTTCCATTACCTATATTTTTGCTGTGGTAATTTTATTAGAGGGGATGTTTATAAATACTTGTACAGATTGGGTGACAACCAATAAATCCAACCACTATTTTTAAAATAGATCTCTGTGCAATTGTGAATGTTTCAAATGACTGGCGAAGCTTTTATTATGGTGTGATATTTATGGCTGAATTATTTTGTGCATTCTTTCACTATTTTATTGTCCCCAGATCTGACATCTGTTCTGATTTTTGTATTCTGATTTTTTTACAGAGCTATTGAACTGTCAGAGGATGACTAACTCAAATTATTTTGGAAAGACATTTTCTAAGCTTTAGAGACGTCAGTATCTCAATTTGCAAAACTTCGTTCACACAGTATAATTTTGAACCGTCATCCCACTGTTGCATTGCAAATAATCCATTTAGTGTGTTTGGAAATAATTTGCTACATTCTATAGGGCTGTGAAGCCACAGCTGGAATACAGAACCTTCCACACCCATGTCCTGTACCATCTAGAAGGACAAGATAAATGTAATCTATATATGGACTTGAGTAAGACATTCAACAAAGTTCCACATGGTAGACTGGTTAACAAGGTTTGATCATGTGGAATACTGGGAGAACCAGCCATTTTAGATTTGGAACTGGCTTGAATGTATGAGACTGGTGGTGGAGGGTTGCTTTTGAGACTGGATGCCGGTGACCAGTGGTGTGCCACAAGGATCAGTGCAGGATGCAATGCTTTTGACATTTTTAGATAAGTGATTTGAATGGGAACATGGGAGGTATGGTTAGGTTTGCAGATGACACCCAAAATTGGTGGTATGGTGGACAGTGAATGAGGTTACCTCAATACAATGGGACAATGATCAGATGAGCCGGTGGGCCAAGAAGTGGCAGATGAAGTTTAATTCTGATAAATGAGAGGTGGTTGCCTTTTGGAATGGCACATCAGGGCAGGACTTGCATACCTTAAAGGTAAGGTCTTGTGGAGTGTTACTAGACAAAGATCTTGGAGTGGAGGTTTACAATTCCTTGGAAGTGGAGTTGCAGGTAGACAGGGTCGTGAAAGAAGCATTGGATATGCTTGACTTTCTTGGTCAGAGCATGGAGTATAGGAGTTTAGAAGGTCATGTTGCAGCTGTACAGGATATTGGTTAGGTCGCTTTTCAAATACTGTGTTCACTTCTGGTCTCCCTGCTACATGAATGGTGTTGTGAAACTTGAAAGGGTCGAGAAACGACGTACAATAATATTGCCAGGATTGGAGGGCTTCAGTTAAAGGGTGCAGCTGAATAGGCTGGGACTATTTTCCTTGGAGCATCAGAGGCAGAGGGTAATGTTTATAGAGGTTTATAAAATCATGAGGGACATGGGCTGGGTGAGTAGCCAAGGTCTTTTCCCCAGGGTGGGGGAATCGAGAGCGAGCATAGGTTTAACGTGAGGGGGAAGATTTTAAAAAGGGACTTCCTGGCAATACTCTCTCAGAGGGTCGTGTGTTTTATAGAATGAGCTTCCAGAGGAAGTGGTGGAGACTGGTACAATTACAGCATTTAACAGGCATCTAGATGGGTGTATGAATAGGAAGAGCTCAGAGGGATATGGGCCAAATTGTTGGCAAATGGAAGTAGATTAATTTAAGATGTCTGGTCAGCATGGGTGAGTTGGACCAAAAGGTCTGTTTCCGTGCTGTACAGCTGTATGACTCTGGCAGTGGGTGTGTTCGCTGAGCTGGGAAGTTGGTTTGCAGATGTTTCATTCCCATTTCTAGGTGACATCCTTAGTGCTGTGGAACCCCCCTGTGAAGTGCTATGCTCTGTCAATAGGAAATTTTTTGACTTTTTTTTTTCCCCTGTTGCTTCCTCTTGCCAGTGGGTACATGGGAAGATCAATGGTTGAAAGCCATCTACGATGATGATTTAGGGAAATGTATCCTGTTCCTGCACCATCACTGGGTCAGAATGCTCTGACTCCTTCCTCAAACCACTTGTACACCTGTACTACATGGACTGCAGCAGTTCAAGTGGCTCACCACTACCATCTCAAAGGCAGTTGGGTTGGATCCTGCTGGCAATGCCAAGATAGATATATTTTTTGAGAAGCCTTCATATTTTAAGGAAGCCTGTTTGTGTTGGAGGCAGTATGGTGAAGATTCTCTAGATTTGTGTAACAGCTGTCTCATCCAGTGAGCAGCGAGAGGCTGAGTGAATTAGGCCTATACTTTTTTTTAAAATTTAGAATGACTGGTGATCTTATTGAAATGTTCAAGATTATGAAGGGTCTTTGCAGCATGGATACTGAGAGATTTATCTGTTTGGGAATATAGAGCAAGTGGGATTAATTGTATGATAGGGGTCTAATTGTACGGACCAAGATGAGAAAGTATTTCAGTTAGACTGAATATTTGGAAATCTATATCTCAAAAGGATCTGGATGCTCCATCATTGAAGGTAATCAAAGGTTGAGCAAGACAGCTTTTTGGTTTGTTGGGAAATAGAAGGATAAGGAGAATAAGTAGGAAGTGGTATTCAAGTGCAAGATTAAACAGTGATTATAATTGGAGCACTTTTTTTCCCACACATCACACTGCCTAACCGCCCTATCTCGTGTAATGTATAAAGGGCAGTGCAAGTATTGCTGGAGAGTAAGCAATTCTAAAACGCTGTAATCCCGATACTACCGCAGGTCATTAGATAATATTTGATTGCTGCATAGCGTTGCAAATAGACACTGAGAAACATTTCAAATGCAATTCCATGACCATTCTCCGATTTATAATAAAACCAAGAAACTTTTTTTTAAAAGTTTGCTAATAGCTGCACTGAACAGGCCCGTATATTCACTGATTTTGCTATAAAGGAGTTTGGGTATGTTCTGTTGTTGCAATGTATATTCTGGTATTGGCATGGTACAATGATCAGTTCATTGTTGAAGGCAGTAAATTAAAATAGGCTGGGATAAAGCAGGCTGGAACTTTTTTTTTCCTTTTTGATTCCATCAAGGAAAAATTCTCTTTCTCACCACCAGTGTTCTCCAGATCCCCTCTGACTTGGAAATATGGTTACATTTCCTTCTATGTGTTTGCTTTGGATATTGACCATCAGTAGTGTCTTAGATCAAAAGGATTTTATACGCTGACGTCTCTGCTCTTGTATTTCAGCTGTAAAGCATTACATGAAGTATTGAGATGAGACACTGTTTCATTTTACAATTAGGAACTATGTTATCTGATTAGTCAAACAGCCCTTTCTTAAAACTGGGTGTTTCAGAGTATTGATTCTTCTTGCAAAGAGATGTAGGAACAAATGTTAAGAGCTTAGCAGCACATGAGTTTGCTCAGGCTTGGGATTTTTCATTAGATGTTTTCAAAATGTTTCCCACTCTGTCGTGATGGGCATTTTCTTCCCTTTACTGATGGGAGATGCATGAGAATTTAGTTGAATGACTCCCTTTGGCTATCTCTGAAGAGAGTGCTAAGTCAGAAAATTCATTCAGCAGCATTACCAATATCTGGAAGTCCGTATCTAAGAAACATCCGATGCAGATCTATACCCTGCCACTCTGAGGCACGTGTCAATTCTCTAATCTGTTGAGCAGCTCTTGTCCTAATTTGTAGAAATGAGCATCTGTAGATTCTTCATCTGCACAAATACAACACTGTCTTAGGAAAAATATTTTTTGTTTTTCTGACTTGATATGACATTTTTGAAATGGATCTGTTTGTAAGCGAAGTTCGCACGGACTGTTTTTAATGATGTAAAGAAACAGTTTCTAAAGTATAATAATTTTGAAGATTAAGTTGTTTTGGTTATTTACAAGATAAGATGCTGCTTGCACACTGGAATGTGAGGAGGAGATTCTGATATTCATTTTGGTTGTGTTGTCCTTTGCTACAGAGTGGTAGATAGAAATCTCTTTAACTATGCCAGGCTGTGAATCAATGATGCATTCCAAGATTTATTGATTTTAAGGAGCAATAAGCTGAAATACTTGGATTTATATGCTGCTTTTCTTGACTTTTTTGTATTTAGCAGCAACAATGTTTTGACTGTTGCCCATTCTGCAGTAAAGAGCCACTGCAAAGTTCCACAAGCTGCAACATATCTCTTCCCAAAGAGGCAGCAGAAGCA
The DNA here is from genome assembly GCF_004010195.1 of Chiloscyllium plagiosum. NCBI lineage: Eukaryota > Metazoa > Chordata > Chondrichthyes > Orectolobiformes > Hemiscylliidae > Chiloscyllium > Chiloscyllium plagiosum. The sequence goes on from NC_057738.1 coordinate 28,264,662, forward strand.
GAGTCTTTGAATATTTTGAAGGCAGAGGTGAATAGAATTTTGGCAGGCAAGGCTTTAAGATACTCGGCAGTAGACAGGAATGTGGATTTGTTTCTTAGTTCTGTGAAAAATAAACCTTTTTTTAACGTGAAAGTCATTTCAAATATAGTTCAAAGCAACAATTGGAAATCACGTGATTTCTTCTAAACGACAAGGGTACCACCTGGTGAAGGAATCATTGTGGTGTTTTCAGACGGAGGGGTAAGAAGCTGATCCTGTTCAGATAGGAGGTCCATATCAGCAGAAGTGTTGGTTATTAGTAGTCTCAAAGTAGTCCGGGCTAGGAACAAAGTCGAGTTGCTTAGGCTCAAGAAGCAGAATGCCGTGAGAAGTCTGACCGACATTTTACAAATTTGAAGCCATGAATTTAGGAAACTGATGTTGAGCAATAAATGAGCTGAGTTCAAAAGAGAAAATGCTGGAAAATCTCAGCAGGTCTGGCAACATCTGTAAGGAGAGAAAAGAGCTGACTTTTCGAGTCTAACTGACCCTTTGTCAATGAGCTGAGTTAACTTGTTTTAAGGATCCCTGGGGGAAGAGGTTCATAAAACAATGAGTAAATGTACTGCAGAAATTGAATTAAAAGCAAGTATTGGCACAGAAGGTGGACTGTTCATTGAAGTTTTGAATAGTAAAGATTACTGCTAGAGTGAAAGGAATGCATTTTCTGATATTTGTAATGAAATGATTTCCAATAGTTCTGGTATAATGCAACAAAGTTGTTTTCCTTGTTTGTGTAATAAACATTTTTTTATGTTTTTTCTTTGAATATTTAATGACTTACCTCCACAATAAACAATCAAGAAGAATAAAACTTTTTTAACTCTCGGTTTGATCTTACCACTAATGCCATCAGCTCAAATCATATTCCGTTATTGAGCACATTCAAAGTGAATAGATAAATGACATCAAGGGAGATGGTAGCATGGGAAAATCATGTTCAGACGGATAGTCAGCCATGATGTAGAATGGGATTGCAGGCTTGCGACATTGAATGACCACCTGATTATGTTCCTACTTTGACTCCTTATCGATGTTGGTTGAGGAACGTATCCTTGATTGACCTTATGGTAAAGGGAGAAAAATTTGATTAGTGCGCTGTATCTATTCATTGTGGTGGTGTTAGCTTATTTCAGATCTGCAGTTGGAGCAGGATGAACTTCTGATCATTTGGGAGGCAGAGGGGTTTATTGAGAAGAGTTACAGGGAGGTAGTCACACCTCTGGTAAAGGAAGTTAGATGGTTATAGTTAGGGGACGGAAAGGGAACAGGCAGGCAGTGCAGGGATCCCCTGTGGTCGTTCCCCTCAACAAGTATACCGTTTTGGGGACTCCATAGTTAGGGGGATAGATAGGAGGTTTTGTAGGAATGAGACGCTCACTGTTGGTGTGTTGCCTCCCAGGTGTCAGGGTTCGTGATGTCTCTGATCATGTTTTTGGGATCCTTGAGGGGGAGGGGGTGCAGCCCCAAGTCATGGTCTACATGGGCACCAACGACATAGGTAGGAAGAGAAATGGGGATTAAAGGAGAAATTCAGGGACAAGGGTAGAAACTTAGAGCTAGAACAAAGAATTATTATCTCTCTGGTTTGTCGCCCATGCCTCATAGAGATGTACAGCATGGAAACAGACCCTTTGGTCCAACCTGTCCATGCCGACCAGATATCCCAACCCAATCTAGTCCCACCTGCCAGCACCCGGCCCATATCCCTCCAAACCCTTCCTATTTCTATACCCATCCAAATGCCTCTTAAATGTTGCAATTGTACCAGCCTCCACCACATCAGCTGGCAGCTCATTCCATATACGCACCACCCTCTGCGTGAAAAAGTTGCCCCTTAGGTCTTTTTTTTTTTATCTTTCCCCTCTCACCCTAAACCTATGCCCTCTAGTTCTGGACTCCCCCACCACAAGGAAATGTCTGTCTGTCTGTTTATCCTATCCATGCCCCTCATAATTTTGTAAACCTCTATAAGGTCACCCCTCAGCCTCCAAAACTCCAGGGAAAACAGCCCCAGCCTATTCAGCCTCTTCCTATAGCTCAAATCCTCCAACCCTGGCAACATCCTTGTAAGTCTTTTCTGAACTCTCAAGTTTCACAACGTCTTTCTGATAGGAAGGAGACCAGAATTGCATGCAATATTCCAACAATGCTAGCGAAACAAGGAATAGGGAGCGAGAGAGGAATTGAACACCTGGCTACAGGGATGGTGTGGAGGGTGGGGGTTGTTGGATAATTGAGGCTCTTTCTGGGATTAGTGGGACTTCAACAAACAGGGGGAGGAAAGGGTGAATTTGCTAATGTTCTTTGGGTGGGTTTAAACTAATTCAGCAGGGTGATAGCAACCTAAATTGTAGTTTGTCTACAGGAGGGCGAGAGTAATGAAGTCAGAACTAAGATTTCAAGATCGCAAGAAGTTGGTTTGAAGTGTCTACTTCAACACCAGCAGCATCCAGAATAAAGTGGGTGAACTTGCAGCATGGGTTGGTACCTGGGATTTTGAAGTTGTGACCATTTCAGAGATGTGGGTAGAACAGGGACTGGAATGGTGACTGCAGATTCTGGGATTTGGATCTTTCAGTAAGAACAGAAAATGGTGAGAGGGGGTGGTGTGGCACTGTTAGTCAAGGAAGTATTACAGTTGCAGAAAGGACGTTTGAGGACGACTCCATTGAGATCGTATGGGCTGAGATAAGAAACCGGAAAGGGGAGATTACCCTGTTGGGAGTTTTCTCTAGGCCTCCAAATGTTTCCAGAGATGTAGAGGATAGGATAGCAAAGCAAAGATGATCCTCTATAGGAGTGAGAGTGACCGAGTAGTTGTTATGGGGTCTTTAATTTTCCAAATATTAACTGGGAATACTAAAATTAAAGTACTTCAGATGGTTCAGTTTTTGTCCAATGTGTGCAGTAGTGTATCATGACACAGTATGTAGACAGGCCAACAAGGGGTGAGCCACATTAGATTTGGTACTGGGAATGAACCCAGCCAGGTGTTTGATTTGGTTGAGCGTAAAGTGGTTGATGTGGTGTATATGGGTTTCAGTAAGGTGTTTGATAAGGCTCCCCCTGTTGGGCTGTTGCACAAAATACGGAGGCATGGGATTGAGGGTGATTTAGCTGTTTGGATCAGAAATTGGCTAGCTGACAGAAGACAGAGGGTGGTGGTTGATGGGAAATATTCATCCAGGAGTCCAGTGTATTGCAAGGATCTGTTTTGGGTCCATTCTTGGTAATTTATATAAATGACCCAGATGAGGGCATAGTAGGATGACACTAAGGTCTGTAGACTTGCAGATAGTGACAAAGAATGCTGTAGGTTGCAAAGAGACATAGATAAGCTGCAGAGCTGGGCTGAGAGTTCGCAAATGGAGTTTAATGTGGAAAAGTGAGGTAATTCACTTTGGAAGGAGCAACAGAAATGCAGTTTACTGGGCAAATGGTAATGTAGATGAGCAGCGAGATCTGTCCGGGTACATAGGCCCAGGGTGATAAGGTTGTTAAGAAGGCATATGGTGTGTTAGCATTTATTGGTAGAGAGATTGAGTTTTGGAACCTTGAGATCATGCTTCAGCTGTACAAAACTCTGGTATGGCCACATTTGGAGTATTGGGTACAGTTCTGATCACCACATTATGGGAAGGATGTGGAAGCTTTGGAAAGGGTTCAGAGGAGATTTACTAGGATGTTGCCTGGTATAGAGGGAAAATCTTATGAGAAAAGGCTGAAGGACTTGAGGCTGTTTTCATTGGAGACAAGATGGTTGAGAGGTGATTTAATTGAGACTTAAGATAATCAGAGGGTTAGTTAGATTGGACAGTGAGTTGTTTTCCTCTAATGGCGATGGCTAGCACAAGGGGACATAGCTTTAGCTTGAGGGCTGATATATGTAGGTAGATGTCCGAGGTAGTTTCTTTACTTGGTAGGGGCTTGGAATGGCCTGCCTATAACAGTCGTAGACTTGCCAACTTTAAGGACATTTAAATGGTCACTGGATAGGCATGTGGACAAGAATGGAACAGTGTAGTTTAAATTGGCTTCAGATCTGTTCCACAGGTCGGCGCAACATCGAGGGTCGAAGGGCCTTTACCGCGCTGCCATGTTCTGTACTCGCAAGAACTACTACTAGGTCAGTCATCTTCAGTGGAAAGTCTGTGATGATGTGGCAAGCAAGAGATTAATTCACACAACAGTGCAAGGCAAGAGTGAATGGTTATTGGACAAGTAAAGAAATTAAAAGATGAAGTGTGAATGGCAGGATTGGAATTGGAACTGCCATTGGAACATCCCAAAAAGCTACAAAGAAAACCAAATGAAAGGGGGAGAGGGCACCAGTGTTTCCAATCAGAAACTCTTGAACCGAATGTTGAATTTGGATGTCTAAGTGCCTAATGAAAAGAGATGTTGTTGCTTCAGCGTGAGCTGACCTTTCGATTACTGCAGGAAGTTGAGGGCATTTGTGCAACCAAGGCATTCGGTAAGCCAATGAATTTAACATCCTGACAAAGTTTTTAGATATGACTTAAACTGATATACAGCCACTGTAATAAATATGCTTCCATTAATATTTTTCAGAACTCCTGACTGAGAGATGATTTTAAATGAACCATCTTTTTTAAGTTTAACAATGAGTTGCTTGGACCTTTTTTAAACAGAAGGTCATTTGAAGGACACTTGGCTATTCTTTTTTGACACTGGAAGAGACAAGTAAGCTAAGTGAACAGTTGGAGTTTATAGACTGTACAACTACTTGGATTTGTTTAGAGAAATTATGTCTGGACGTAGGAATTTTGGCTTGTTTCCGATTATGATTTGGAAAGGGCATTTGAGGTGTAGCCTGAGAAGACGTTGCCCAATTAATCTTTTTTGAGAAAACCCTTCTTGGGCATCAAATGTGAGAGTTGAAAATATTTGTAGCTGTTCTTCTGAGCAACTTTGAAAGGACTTGCTTATGTCTAGTGAGGTGATCAGATTGAAAGCCATCTGGAACACTTCACTTCTTAGTGTTTTTTTTTCTTGAATAATTAATTATTTAGTCAAAATATCTATCTTATTAAAAAAATCTTTTTATAGAGAATCTATTTTTCTTTGCCCTGGATTAAAAGTCAGTTTTTATTTCAATCAACTTTGCATGTTTGTTTAAGTCTTGTTATAATAAAGTTAGTTTATTCAAATAACCCCGGTGAGGAATTTTTTTATTTGTATTCAAAAACTGTGATGGCCAATTATGTACTTTTATCTATATCAGTAACTGGGTGATGCACTTAAATGTAGGTGTAACCTGTGGAGGAGTGAAATTAGTATGAAATGAAATCTGCCCTCAGTCATAACATTGGGCGTGAGTAGATTTCCTAAGAAAAGCCAGTGCAGATTTGAAGACAAATTCAGGTGAATTAGCCTGAGTTTTTGTTTTTGAACAGTAGTTTGGTCAGGATAATGCACATAGGAAGTCTAATATGACTCTAGCAATTTTAAGTCAATGGTATAAAACTGTGATATTACAGATGTGGAGTTGACTGAGCGCCAAACAGTGGTGAATGGCTCCTTTTTGCAGACCGAAGGAAGGTGTGCTGCAGGACAGTACTAGGACTGCTACTTTTCATTTAATAAGTGGACCTAGGTGCGCAGGTTACAATTTCAAAATTTTCAGGTGTGACACAACCAAGGAGGATTGTGGAAACCTTTTCAAGGGGATGCACAGGCTGATGTAAATAGTAGACCGATGAAATTTTAATGTCAGGTGTACAGTGATTCATTTTGGTGGTATGACTAAGCTGTTTCAACACTGGGTATTATTCTGAGAGCGCAAGAGCGGAGATGCCCGCACGTGTGCGCGCACAAATAAAAAAAAAAGTGATGAAGTAGGTTGAAGGGGTTTAAAAGGCAGAGGGTACCCTGGATTACTTAAAAATAGGAAGAACAAACATACAAAGTTTGAGACAAACCTTACATAAAACATTGGTTTGAAATCAACTAAAGTACTTTTCTGTGTCCAAGAATAGACACGACACTTTCTAGGAAGGATGTGAAGTGTTGAATGGTGAAAAGTGTACGATGTCACTATTCCTGGCTCCATCTTGGCTACAAAGGTTCTTAGATTCACAGTAGGAAAATAAGGAAACATAGTGAAGTTCAACATCGCAGTCTTTAAGTGCTTAACCATGCTGGGCTCTCACTCCCCATAAGGGTTCAATCCCCTCTATGCTGGGCTTATTAGGATGCCTGCCATCACATGCCAGGGGACCTCTCGGTGTCTCGTTCTCCTCTCACGCTGACCTGCTGGCCTCCTCTTTCCCCGAGGCATCCTCACTATCCCCCTCCTCTGCGTCCACAGAAGGTAAGTAGATTAAGGAAAGAAAAGAAGTAAGAAGAGATGAAAGCAGACAATCTGCTCTGGGCATGAGCCGCACGCTGTACTGTAACTTTGCCACTACCTTGGAGGTGAAAATGAAATATGGAGGGATTACAGAAACTGGAGCTTTTGGAGGTTGAGAGGAGATATTGATTGACAACATTGTCATCAAAGATCTGTACAGACTGTGGGAAGAATCTCTCCCCAATGGTAAGGAGTCAAACATTTAGGCTAAATGGTTAGAGTCTGATAGGTAGAGTATTTCAGGGCAGGTTCGATTTGTGACCTTCAAAGGAATTGGACAAAAGCTGGAGAAATAACTTGCAGAACCTTGTGTAAAAGACACTGGCGTGGGACCAGCACAGTTGCTCTTGCAGAGAAATAGTACAGCTGCAACTATTCCCTTTCTATAAAAGACAGATGGAAATTGGATGTAAGCTTGAGGTCTTCCTGTTTGGGGAAGGAATTACTTGTTCATGTAGGCTAGGAGACTCTTTCCATGGGCCCAACTTCCAAAAAGACAATGTATAAGGTAGAAGAGTACAACACTGCTTCACATCCAGCACCTGTGTTTAAATTATTCCTAGGATTAATGGATGATGGTCTTTCTGTGACTACAGCTATGAAGTTCCTACTTTGACGTGTACGGGGTGATCACTGAAAAATGAGCTTTTTCATTAGAACAGTATAGATTAAAGGGTAGTATGGGGTTTTATAATAGGATTATAAAGGATAATTGAAGCAGGCTGTTTTTGAGTTCAGGTCTCAAATTAAGCGTACGTGCAAGATGTTTTGAATTGAGAGCTCAGGAGAAACCTTTTTTCCCATATTTGAGGTTGTTGAAATCATTTTCAAGGTCAGTATTGAAGTCAGAAACTGCACGTGCTTGAGTGAATCAGTCTACTCATGATCCATCATTCACTTGTCCTGTGTGATTAAGACTGTGTTTGCTTGTGTTGGGGTTCAATGCCAACTGGCAGTCTGAGCCAAATGGTCACTCCCCATGTTTGTATTTTGTGTATCTTCAAACAGCTCAGAGTACATGTTCAATTTTCAATAATTTTGGCACTAATTGACAAAGATATTGCAGAAATGGTGATTGTGGGAAATAAAAATTGGAATTACCTGCTATTCTAAAATCTCAATTGATGATTTCTTATGAAATTTAAATTCCATATTCCACTGAAGAATATTTTGGAGGGGGCAAATTTCCAGGCAAAATGTTTAAAGTAGAATGTCGAGTATGGGTGGGGGAAGAGGGAAGATGAGTCCAGCATAAGTTCCAGACTGTATAACAAGACCTGATGTCACATCTTTTTGATAGAAGCTAGGAAAATTGAGATTTCTCATCTGTGACGATGGAGTCTATACAGGAGGTATGGATCGGGTTAAAGGACAAGAGCTCCTAGTGTTCTTGGCTTACTGGTTGGCATTCCTAAAGCCCTCCAATTAATGTGTATGTGGCTGTAAAGTTCAAAGGTCAGGCTAATCTAAGGGAGGGAGTAAGAGTGATCATTCAGAATCAATGACATTCAGCTCTTTAGCTAAGAGAGGGAACAGAAGTGGAGATGGGAGCAGGTTTCAGTGAGTGAGCATAGTGTGTGAGGGGAACAACTGCTGTCCTCCAGACAGCTCAAAGTAATTACTTAACGAACAGTGCTTTCGTAAAGATCATTTAAGTTTTTTTTATGCTTGGGTGGAGTTGCAATGGTGTTGAATTGATGAGGAAATGTGGGGAATTAATGTGCAGAATTGTCAAACATGCAATTCACACACTTTGTAAAAATCTCTCATTCTGGAGATTTCATCACTTAGTGATTGTCTGAAAGCTTAGTGTGGGGGTATGGGAGTGAAGAGAAGAGGGAAAATAAGGGATAATGGGCTGTGGTATTTATAGCTGTCAAAAATATTCAAATGCTAATTACTTTCCATTTATGTCCAGGTTGAATTTAAGATCATTGAAAATGAATACAAATACTGTACACATGTTTTGTCTGATTTTTATATTAGTCTAGTGAGAGGGACTCTGAAATAGGTTATTGCTGGCAATTTGACAAATTATCTGCCTGGGAACTCTGAAATAATTGTTTTCAGTACAACGATGGGGGAGAAAATGAGCTGCTGTACATTCCCTCTTGTAAAGCATCCACAAGTAAAACACTAATCTTGCATTTGGAATCACTGATCCAAGTGCTCGAGACTACACCCCATTGGTAGAAAATCTAGGGATTTTACTGGTGCCGTGACACAGCAGTGTGCAAAAATCCTCTTTTTTTTTTTCCCCATCTTCAATTCATGGCAGAAGAAAATGCCAAGTGACTGACTGATTTTCTTTTGTATCGGGCGGAACCTGTCAGAAGTTCAAACCAATAAAATTGCTTTGCTTTTTTAATGTAAGAGCAAGCATTTAATGCTAGTGCAATGGAGGAATAGTAGAAACATCACAGCACAAGAGATCATTTGATCCCCATTTATGTCAGCACCTGCTTAATAAACTAGCAGTCTAATGCAATTGCATTTCTCAGCAGCTGCACCATGACCATGCACGAGTTGAGGGTTACCACTTAAACCGGGGAGAAAGTGAGGTCTGCAGATGCTGGAGATCCGAGATGGAAATGTGTTGCTGGAAAAGCGCAGCAGGTCAGGCAGCATCTAGGGAACAGGAGAATCGACGTTTCGAGCATTAGCCCTTCCTCAGGAATGAGGAAGGGCTAATGCCCGAAACGTCGATTCTCCTGTTCCCTAGATGCTGCCTGACCTGCGCTTTTCCAGCAACACATTTCCATCTCTTACCACTTAAACCACCAAACCAGATAGCAAATTCAAGTCGCCCACCACCTGATGGTGAAAAGTTTTCCTCCTGTCCCCCTCTAATCCTCCTATTGATCTCTACCTTAAATTTGAATCCCAAATTGACCTTTCTGTGAGAGGAAACTAGTCTTGCTGTCCATTATTTATTTTGTGCACCTTAATTAAGTAACCCTCCTCTGTTTGGAGGAGAGTCTAAACCAATCTTTCCTTAGTACCTGCAATTTTCAAGCTTTGGAAATTGGTAGTTATGCCGCGTGGGCGGCACGGTGGCACAGTGGTTAGCACTGCTGCGTCACAGCGCCAGAGACCCGGGTTCAATTCCCGTCTCAGGCGACTGTGTGGAGTTTGCACGTTCTCCCCGTGTCTGTGTGGGTTTCCTCCGGGTGCTCCGGTTTCCTCCCACAGTCCAAAGATGTGCAGGTCAGGTGAATTGGCCATGCTAAATTGCCCGTAATGTTAGGTAAGGGGTAAATGTAGGGGTATGGGTGGGTTGCACTTCGGCGGGGCGGTGTGGACTTGTTGGGCCGAAGGGCCTGTTTCCACACTGTATGTAATCTAATCTAATCTAATAACTATACATACTGCAGCTATGGCCTAACCCAGTGCCTTCTATAGTTCAAACCCTACATTTGTGTTCTTGGATTTGGTGTCCAAATATGGGATGCTTCCCTTAAACCCTTTTCCCCACTTTGCTGACTGCCCTGTCAATTTTGGGAACCTGTGGCTTTGTACCCCAAGATCTTTACTTCCTCTCCCCTTTTCAATAGCTTCCTTTGTTTTGTTGCTCTCTCTGAACAAATGCTGTCTTTCTTTCTTTCAATCCATTAGTATCTTCCTTCAGTTGACATCTGTTGTCTTCACTATCACAATCTCAACTACCCACTTAATTTTTTTTGTTATCTGCAAATTCTCCATTCATGCTTCTCACATTCAAGGATAAATCATTCATGTCTACTACAAACAGTAAGGGAGTCAAAATTGATCCCTGTGGAACATTGTCTTTGCGAATGTAAAAAAAAAAAAAATTCCAATGATCTATTGAACTTTACATTTGTCACTGAGTCTGTTTTGGATTGAACTCCTCATTCCTCTGTCTTTTCCATGGGCTTTAACTTTTAACTCTGTGTCATGTAGGACCCTGTCAGATACTAAACTCATAAACAGCGTTTAGTGCAATACAATCACCAATCCTCTTTTGTTACTTCCTCAAAATCCAAGTATTTTTCTAAGGCTATGACCTTTCCTTAACCAAGTTATCCCTGATTTAATCTATGCTTCTGCAAGTAACACTTTATCCTATTTTTCACTATTGATTCTAGTAATTTGGTGAACACTGAGGTTGCACTGGCATACAATTAGTTGGCCTCTCCAGTGCCCTTTTTTCTTTTGAATACTGGTGAAACATTTGTAGATCACCAGTTGCTTAGTACATTGTCTACCCTCTAGGGAGGATTGGAAATGATCCATTGGAGTATCTGTGATTTCCCTTCTTGCTTTCATTGAATCACGTGTCAGACTATTATTTGACCCAGTTGATTGATGTACCTTTTCAAGGGGGTTAGTCCCACTGGTACTTTGCTGTTCAGTATGTTTACTTTATCTAATCTTACACTGTCTACAAACAAAATATCTGCATCAATCCTCTCCTTTTTAAAAAGATAACCTGCATTAAACCTTCACTGCAGCAATGTTCTTTATTCCAGTCCTTTTCTGTCCCACTTTTTTGCCCTGGCACCAGATGGGCAATCTACCTGGATTCATATTGTTGGCAGCAGAAACTCCTGTCTGATGTCAAGACTATAATATCTCCTGTCACTATTGCTGTTCCCTTCTTCGTCCCTTACCGAGACATCTGAGCCACCTGTGGTGCCACAGATCTGACTTTGGAATACGGATGAGCAGGCAGGAGACCTCAGACTCCTCCTGCACTCCCTCCCTGGCTCTTTCAACAAGTTGGCATTTACCCATTTCCTCACTGCCTGTCCACTTCAACCTGCTCGAAGCTAGTTACTGAACTCTTTGCCTCACGCTTGCACAACAACGCCTTGGGCTGCCATTTGTGTTTCAAAGCCTGGAATTCAAACCTGTGCAGCTGGTGAAACTTCCTGCAGGCATGTTCTTGTGGGGCCAGTGGGTCCCTGACTTTGCACATATTGCAGGATGTCTACTCCATTTGGCTGAGCTGATCTGACTCATTGCAACTCCTAAAGCTTGTATTTACTGCAATTTGAAGAGTATTGCTAGGTTTTCCTACTATTCTATGATTAGCTGCTTCCCCTGTATCGAAGTCCGAGCCAGTTGTGAGAGGCAGGTCCTACTGCAGACTCCCCTCTTGTGCTGCCTTTTCAGTCTCTCATATTGACTGCCTGACACATGGTTCTTCCATTTCCTGCTCCTCTTGGTGATGTTGACTGTCTGTCACAAAGTCTTCCACTTCCTTGCTCTTCTGGAATGTTGAATTTTTATTTCAGCTGGCTCATCAAAAGTTAGAATTAATTGTGGTTCGCAATGAATATGCAATGCATCTAGATATTTATCCAAGGAAGATGTTCCATCAGGGCTGAAGAATCTCTGGAGGATTTGTATTGTGAACATAATAATAATACACAAATGATTTTCTGGTCAAAGGACAGCAAAGGTTGCTCCAGTGTCATTCAAAACTCACGCAGAAAGGCCAACAGATTCCAAGTTTGGCTCTATTTTAAACCACAAATCTGTGTTTGTGATTAATGGTACTTGGAAAATAAACACTCTAGTTGGCTGTCTGGGTCACAGCAGCAGGGTGATTAGCTAGAACTGACTGCCAGGAAGGGAGGAAAAAGTCAGGGATGCGTTTCGTTTGCAGGAAAACTACTAATACTTTTTTTAAAAAGTGGGATTTCTAACAGGGGCCATCAAATGAGCTGAAAAAGTGTTTTCCCCCAACTGCTTAACTACATTTGAATGTCTTGCATAATTAAGTACAGTGTCTTGAATAGATATAGGAACGGAGGTGTGCATTAGTCAGAGGGAAAAGGGGTTTGGGTGGTAACTCTTCGGAGGGTTGGTGTGGACTTGTTGGGTCAAAGGGCCTACTTCCACACTGTGTAGGGAATCTAATCTAAACCATTCAGCCCCTTGAGTTGATTACTGTGCTCAATTAGAGCATAAATGATCTGAACCTTGATTCCTTGTTCTAGTCTTTTGTTCCCAACCCTTGAACAACCATTGTCTAACAACAGAAACTGACCTCTTGAGCTTTAGAAATGTCAACACTTTTGGAAAGTGATTCCCCACTTTTATAATAGAAATCTGAAAATCTATCCATTTGTGTGAAAGTGCTTCAGGAAATTACTCTTAAATAGTTTTGCACTTACGAATATGCCCTCATGTATTTGAATTTACATGTGGTAGCTCCCTGTTTATGACCCCAACTTCACATGGAAAATTGCATGAATACAGTATGTGCCTAAACTCTTTCAAACTTAATTTCAAATGCAGTATTTATGGTGGACAGAGAACTGATCAAATCCTAGAGTTCTAACTTCAAATTCTAGAATTTCAGCCAGAGCACCACTGCCTGTATAGTACTGTACTTTAAACAGTCTGTACAGAATCAGCGAGCAATCCTTTATTGTGGCTAAAACTTGGGCAATTATACCAAATGTCTCACTTCATTGTATTCTGTGATTAACTAAATAAAAATGTGCACAAATGGATGAATGCTGCAATTTGAAATGGCAGCAGAGGAAAGCAAAAGGAAATCTGATTGTGACCTTTTAAGCACAAGTCCTCGCTTGAGTGCGAAGCATCTGGAGTTGCTATTTATTCAGGCCAAGGTGCCAAAGTCCCATTTGTCAATCCGAATTGGATATTTTTGTCATCATTTGACTTGTCCATCTATATTTGTTACAAAAAGTGCCTTTTTTTAGATTGACACCTGATCAAAGCCATGTGACCTAAATAACCAAACACTTGAGGCTACAATATTTTTCATGCTTTGGGTTTATTAAGGCTTCTACTAAAGCTTATTATAAATCAGATTGTCAGTGGGCAGACATTTGGGATGTAGAATTTGCTCTGCTCGCCAAAGGAAAGGTAAACATGCTGACTGGGAGGCCTTCAAAAATGAACAAGGCAGCCAGAGCAATGGAGTTAAAGACTCAAAAGTTCAAACTCACAAACCTTGTTTGGTGAGGTGCAGCAATTCTATCTATGCTAGTTGCTGGAGCATGGATATTTTGAATGCCCAAATTTTGATAGAATACTCCCATTTAGTTAAGGGGGGAAAAAACCGTTCCAGGCAAAGTAGGGGGAGCGGGGAGCAGAGGAAGAATCTGATTGGATATTATTCAGCCTTTCTTCTAATCATTTTAAATCTGATCATCTGAACCAGATCCAAAAACGTGAATTCGATAAGACCGATACAAATAGAGGTTAGGTTTGATTTAAATGAAGTAATGGAAATGCCTGTTTCTTCCTTTTACAATGTAACTTTGATTAATTTTATAATTCTGAAGTCCTAAAAGTTTAAGTAAAAAGAAGCAAATTAATCCTACTGAGGATGATTTACAATTTTTATTCCTCAATTGTCCTGAGATTTCAATTTGCCAGTCCATCAATTGCTTTTTACGTTGATGTCACATAACTACTATTTTGTAATGGGTTTAAAAATACATAACTTCAAATGATTTGGGATTTGTATCTCAATGTGCAGACATTTTATTAGCTGTAAAGTTTATAAATACTTATCAAATATTTGGATCTTAAATGTTCAAGATGAAAATTAAAAGCTGTATTTAAAAAAAAAACCCCAAGGTGACTACAGCACATGAGGTTTCTTAGGCCTCCTTCATGTGGAACTGAGTTTTTAGTGCACTGGGACTGTGCCAAGAGTTGTCCTCCAAATCTTTCCAAGATCAAATCTTTACTTGAAGAACAGGCTGTCACAACTGAAAGTGAAGGCCTATTGTTTACACCTGTGAATGCCATATTTGTAATAGCCACTAGTGGTTACTGAGCTGCTCTTTGTATGGCAATACCAGAATTCTAGGGAGAAAAAGCATGCAACGGTCAGTTTTTTAAAAATTTTCTTTTGAAGCATTTCAAAACCCAAAATGCCAATCCCTGAACCTTGGAAAGTCAACCGAACAAACAGCATCGAAGGAAATCTGCAGCAGCAATTCTAGGAACGGCTGGTCCTGTTCTCAACTTGAGATCTTGCAGTGGTTTCAATTCTGTTTCTCTCCATCTAATGCATGAGTGGCCTCTGTGATGAGGACACTGCTGTTTCAGTGAAGTGCATGACCCAGTCCTTCACATTGCTCATCGTTGGCAGCATCTGCAAGGAAAACCATAGCAACTACTGTAGTCACAAATGATCACCATGCTGTTTTTCTTGGGTCTTACTGCTGGAACTGTGTAAAAAGATGAATGTAATTAAAACTGAATTGTCTACATCTGATGGCAAGCAAAATTGACTCTTTAAAACTCTAGCTTTGAAGAGCGGCTCAGCAGAATGCAAATAGCTCATCTGGAGGGCAGTGTTTTATTGTGGCTTAGAACTTTCCTAACTTGTTTGTTTCCAGCCCGCTGGGGAATCAAATGGGACAAGTGACAAATTTCTGTGGTAAAGCGTTTGAGAACCTGAGTGTTCCATTTCTAGTGTAAGCCTCATGATTGGTAAAGGGTCAGAAACAGACAGACAGTCAAATGCTTAACTGGAGGATGGATAATATTGGAGTTGGGCAAAGATCTCTCAATTCTTTAACAATTTTTTTTTCCATAAATAATTTGATGCAAGGTCTGAGAGTACAGTAGTAGGTGTTCGGAGAAGAAAGACTAAGGTTGTGTGAGCTGTATAGAGGATGTAAGCCTGTAAAAAGAATATTGACAGGTCAAGTGAGTGGGCAAAGATCTGCCAAATGGAATACTATGTGGGGATGTATGAAATTGTTCTTTCTGCTTAAATGAACAAAAAGCCTATCTAAATGGTGAGAAGCTGAAATGCAGAAAGGTCTGGTTGTCCTAGGGCATGAATCGTAGAAGGTTGGTATGCAGACACAGCAACTAATGAGGAAAGCTAATAGGATATTTATGGCTTATTAGAAGAGATATATAATTTTAAAAGTAGGATGATCATTCTTCAGTTAAACAAGGGCAATGATGAGACTGCATCTGGATTACTGTGCACAGTTCTCATCACTGTACATGCTGAAGGATGTTATTGTGTTAGAGGCGTTTCAGAGGAGGCTTGCTGGGCCCATCCCTAGAGTGAGAGCATTGCTTTGAGGAAAAGCTAGACTGGGGTTAGGCCTATATCCTCTGGAATTTAGAGTCAGAGATGACTTGTTTGAAATCTACAAGAACCTGAGGGCAGCTGAATGGATGGATGTAGAAAGGATGCATTCTCTTTCTGGAGAATCTAGAATGGAGGGTCTTAATTTAAAAACGAGAGACACCATGTAAGATAGATGAGGAAACATTTGTTTTGAGATTGAGTCTTTGGAATTCTCCTCTTCAAAAGGCAATGGATGCAGAATTTTTTTTTTTTCGGCCAAGATAAATTCCTGATGACCAAAGATTATTGGAGGTTTGCAAAAATATAAAGTTGAAATCTGATTAGCCATAGTCTTTTTATTGAATGGGGGATCAGACTCAAAGGGATGAGTGGCCTACACTTGTTCCTCCTTCAGATATTTGTATGTAGATTGAAATCAAAGATTGGTAGGTAGAATCTCTAAATTAGGGGGCAAAAACCAAATCAAATACCTAGTAGGTAATAGATTAGGAATAAGATTAGGAAAACCATTGCCATCAGTAAAAGCATGGGTCAAATATCTCCGTTGCAGAGTTTAGGGCATGTTTAAGCAACTAAATGAGTATCTTGCATCTGTCTTTGGGAATAAAGCAATTCTGTAAGGTCATAGTAAAGGAATTGGAGATAAACTATTGAAGAGCAATTTAGGTTTTCAAAATTGTATGATCAGTTAGTCTGTGGGATGCATCTTGGGTAACTGTGGGAAGTGAAGGTGAAATTAGTGCACAGCCTGGGTGCCATTGTAGAATCTCCCTTCAAAATGGGTGGACTGCCAGGAGACTAGAGCTTTCCACTTGTTAAACTCTTTGTTTTTTTAAAAAAAAATGGGGGTGGATAAACCGTGCACAATAGACAAATTGTGTTTTCTCTTTGAAACAATCCGATCAAGTTTTCACTTAAAAGGATGAATAGATCAATGGCAAAATGGGTATGTTAATGCAAAATCATATTTGATTTGCATCTTTCTAAGCGAAGGAGCGTGTTAGTTAGTGGTAGTGGTTTTGATGTGCTATAGCTGGACCTGCAAAAGACGGTTGATTAAAGTGCTGCATAATAAACATGTTGACATAATTGTCTCTTTTGAATCCCTTGGTATTAATGCCATTGTGAATACAAGATTGGTTTAAAGAGCAGGTAGAAGTGAGGTGTAGTGAATACTTATTTTGAGTCTGGAGGGTGTTTCAGTGATGTGAGAACAACTGTTTACTAATCAGCTGAATGTGAGTGTATAAGGCAGGGCATAATTTCGAGGTTTGTTGTTGATACGCACATTGAATGTAGTAAACTGAGGGGGGTGTAGATTGGTGAAATGTCCAATAGGAGGAACAGTAGGTGTTCGTTTACACCAATCTTTAGAGGTGGGAGGAGCAGTGAAGAGGGCTGTAAAGTGGCAAGGAATAGAAAAAGTAGGACAGATCATCAATTCGTCCCCAATATTGTCTAATTCCAAGCATTGGACTTTAGGAAGGATCTCAAGGTCTTGATGTACAGAAGAGATCTTCTTCTGGAATAATACTGTCATTGAGAGCTTCAGTTATGTAGATTGTTGAGAGAAGGTGGAGTTGCTGTCTTACAAATAGTGATGGTTACAATGCAATGTAATAAAGGGATTAATGCTCTTTGAAAGTCTAAGTGTGAACCAATTGTGGAAGAAAGGTCAGTAGCCAAATTCAATTACTTTTGGTTATTTTACAAAGTAGAGATCAGACATTTTGTTGATTTCAGGATGTTATGATCTGTACACAGTACTTGATCAAAACAGATTTAAATAGCAACATTCAAAATATAATTGGATAAATTTTTCAGTTTTCAGGGTTATGGAACAAATTGGTTAGTTAATCATTATACCCAGCACAATGAGGATGAGTCAAATAGCCATCAGTATAATATACTTGTATGATTGTTTGCTGTTTAGTTTTATCTCTCAATCAAACACAAACTAAGTTTCTTTTTCTTTTTCCAAAAAATGGGAACTTGGGAATATCAGAGCTCCATTTGCCAGTACGAATGACTGGATATCTGAAAATACCAGTTGGCATTTTAGTCAATAACTAAGTATTTCTTGCCTTGCCAGTGCTTATCCTATCTACTGACTTATTTGCAAAATGTTACATGCCATTTGTTTCTCAGAGGTGTCCCTTACAACTTGAATGAATGACTGCTTTGGGCACCTCATTTATAGAGCAAACCATATGGTGTCAGGTATAAAATAGTGTCTTGCTGCATTATGCATCGTTTTAATTTTTATTTATATCTCTTTAATGTCCTAGCTGATTTTTATAACTGTCAGGAGTCCCCATTTGCCAACTGTCTTCTGTAGTTGACATTGCAAACAGCTGATTTTGAAGTTTCCTGAAGTCACCATCAGCTGTTGGTTAAATATAGTCGTCACCTTACATTTATCTAAAAATTGGATGTTTTATTTAACATTTGTGGAAGTTTTGGGCTTGCCACTTTTAACCCTGATTACTGATCCTAGATTTTTGCTTCTGCAAGCACTGGAGCATTAGGAAATGGGGTTGTCAAATCTGTTCAGGATCAAAGCGTCAGGAACATGTGATAGTCTATTAATGATAAGACATGTGATGCTTCTATACAAGACACTTGCTTAACACTTTTGGCAACTGCTTATAAATGTTACTGTATTTAGCTTTGTATCTCCAAATCACCAAGGCTCAAATTAAATATTTGAGTTTTAATGCGATGAATAACAAACATGAGAATTTGAAGATTTAAGGATGATGAATGTTTAAATATTGTGAAGACTAACTCCCAATATTTATGATCCACAAACATAAACATCAATGTAAGCAACTTGAAACTAATTTAATGAGCTTTTTATCTAACTTGGTGTGCATTAGACCCAAAACCAAACCAAACCAAATTCAATGTGGAGACTTCCCTACCCAGTTCCTGAAATGAAGTCTAGACAAATGGTGTCCAAGTGAAGCAACAAAATACCTTTGTTCAATTATACTTGCTTCAGATTGGCGTAAGGACTCTCTTTTTACATGTTGTTTCTTGCACACTCCCTGTTTGTGTTTGTCCTTCCCTTCCCCAGTTTTATTTTCTGTCTCTGTCTTCAATGCCATCATTCAGATGCACAGCTGACGTGACCTTTACCCTCCCTGCTCCTTCATAGAAAGACCTGGCTATATTCTTATCATTCCACGTGATAGAAATAAGAGATATACAGTGTTGGGAAAAATTATTTATCTTTCATGTGCTTTTGAATATTTATTGATGTTCCACCATGAAAGAAGAGCTTCTCAAAGATGTTTATAGAAATAAAATGAGATTTAAGTCTAGCTTTTCCACTTGATGCAGCTGCATTGTACCCTTCTTGCTTTCCTTTTTTTTTTAAAGGAAGATTTATTCCTATTGTATTACCCAATGAGCATGGTCAAATTCCTTGAATTGAATTAATTTCTCAAGTATGAGAGTGCATTGCAGCATTTATGCCAAAGTTGTTCAATTATGAAACCCACTGAAGGAATGTGCGAGAGAATTTTGAGTGCCCTCCAGTAAACTCTGCTGAAGGCATGTTGGGAGAACAGAAATACAGCAATTAGTGGCAGTTTTCTAAGTGTCAGTTGTGGGGGAGGGAGAGGATAGCATTGCCAGGAGAGTGAGCAACATTAGCTTTAGAACACACACACACACACACAAATTGTTTTTAACTGCAGCAGCTCATGTAAGTATAATAAACTGAACCAATACTTGGAACTTTTTTTAATCACCTCAAATGGTGGTCTTGAGAGGATTAATTAAAATTGCTATTGGGTCAAATATGCAGAGCTAAAATCACTTTGGCTGTAATTGGGCTAAACTGTACCTCTGCACAGTCTAGGCAAAGCCCAAGAATATTGCAGGGGCCTTTTTGAAAATTAAGTCAGTTTACTGATGGAATTTCCAGTTGTCTGTGTGCTGAATTTTGGGTAAATCGATGTTTCCCTTTGTTGCGATCCCCATGGAGACAGAACTTAAGACATTCAACATTCTAGTGAACAGCTGAAAGGATCATGCAAGATTTCAAGTTTATAAAACTATTCCTTAGCATCTGAATTAAAATAAACATTGCTGGAAAAGTACTTCAGGGGGAAAAGGAAAAAATCCCCTGTTTAACTTAGAATTTGTAAATCTCCTCTGCAGTTTGTATTCTGTTAAGTGGATGCTAATTCTTCAGGAAACAGTCAAAAGAGAGTGAAGAATCACTTTAGAATTTCCAGTCAGAGAACGTCTGATTTCCAAACTGAGTTTTACATTATAGGTTAGCCTGGAGAATCCCTTCATCTAGCAAATTTTTCAGCTTTATTTAAGCCCCCAAAGCCCTAGTTCCTTCAATCCAAGAGTAGGTTCTCTCATGTTTTTGAACAATATGATCGTTGCAGTCTTCCTGCTCACATTTTCCTACCCCCCTCCCGTTCATTTAGTCATTCTGGATTAATATGAGCCTGGGTGAGATCTTTAGGAAATCCTCGAATCTATCTGCCTGCCTCTCTCTCTCTCTCTCTCTCTCTCTCTCTCTCTCTCTCTCTCTCTTCCTCCCCTCCCAGCAGATTGTCAATCCAGCCAATTTCAGTTTGAGAACCTGGAAAGAAAAAGAGAGTGAAGC